>NC_056738.1:296843718-297081218 GCF_019279795.1 Protopterus annectens | reverse complement strand
ACATATTCACAAAATCCTAGTTGGCATTATGCATACAGTTTACTACTATTCCCGGGATTTGAACCATGACTGTTTCTGCTAAAAATACAACAAGGTTGTGTTTTATCAGAACAAACTATTGAGAGACTGCTGTTTCTTCTTTGAGAGTTTTCTGTCTAATTCTCTCTTGGTTGTACAGTCTGACCTTGTAATGACAACATTCTTATGCATACATTCCTATACATACCTTTTGACATAGCACAGTATGGAAAACAGTGGTTAACACAACATGACTATTCAAATATCTGATCTTGGTACATGAAGCATTTCATATCAGTTAATCTTGTGTGTTACAGAGGCACTAACTTTGTCAGATGAGACTTGATTGTTTAATGCTTTCAGAGCTATAGTTGCTGTGCATAACCTGTACACATTTCAGTTCATACAATACCAGAGTAAACACAACCAGTCCAGGGTTTTGAAGTTTATTGACAAGCAGTTACAGTTTTATTTATATATAACCTATATGAGACTATTACTGTAATATTGTCTGGTTTATTCAGTACAAACCATACCCATTTTTAATACTGTCATGTGACATTCTACACCTTTATATTTATTTGGTATGAATACTACAAGCTAGACTGTTACTACCAGCCTTGCGATGGAGCCTTTGCAGCCTGCTTTCATGGGCTTCCTGGTTTGCAGTCCCCTCAGCTGGAGCTTTAAAGAAGATAGAGAAACATTTATGCATTCCTATCCATCACATACACAGGCTGGACATTGGTAAACAGTTATTGATATGAATACTTACACATGCCTGGACATCATCCCTCTGCCATGTGTCTTGGACCCACTGGTCCAAGAAATCCCTCTTCCTCCGCTTCAAATAGCCATAGTAGTGATGCACCTGCTCACCAGTCTGAGGGATGCCAGTAGCACTGGTGAGATCATGGGCGAGACTTTCCCAGGCCTACACTTTGTATTGGGAGCTCTGGTATTGTTCCTGCAGCAGTCTCACATCATTGTTTTTAACAAGGAGTCCTACAATGACCTTGGAGTCCTGTATGCTCCAGCGCTGCACCCGAAAGTGCATACCCTCTCCAGCACCAGCCATACTGCCTACATTGGAGAGCTACAACCGGTTATGAGCAGTATTCCCACCTGCAATGTGTAAATGAGGATGATTTCCTGCCCTTTGCTGTGATTGGATGGTTTTGAATATCCTAAGCTAAGTTAAGCACCGGGCAAACCCCCTTAGCTGATTTGAGCATTGCTTAGAGGGGTAGATGCTAAGCAATGCTTACCAGAGCACAAATCCACTTAGCTACGCTAGTTCTTGCTTAGAATTTACATATAAGCAATGCTTTTTTTGGCTAAACATAGCTGAGCACAAGTTAGCATGGTTCAGCTTTTCTTTTACAGACTATCAGCATTGTAGGGGTTAATTCCTCATAAATGACATATTATGATATGTATGTGCACCTTCCATTACACCCCCCTATGTGCTTTCATTACAATACATTCTTTTGTGGCTATGCTGTATGGGACACTTGTGATTATATGGGGGTTTCACATCTGTACTACACTGATGCCTCACATTTGGTCCTGCTACACTACCCTAATTAACAAATATATATATTCTTTTCACTACCTACTGATAACAAAATAGATTTTTGTGCTTTTTTAACAGATAAAAATGAAAGGACTTAAGGGGAACTCAAACCACAAATGCCTGTTTACTAAGCAAAAGTTCTAACCACTACCCTATTTCATTTTACACTGTTTTGGCCATATATTTCTATTTAGCTCATTGGGATGTATAAGCTAGGCTGAGCATAGCTGTGCGACATGCATACGCTTAAACTTTATTGCGGACAGAAAAAAAAATTACATATGTGTTTTATTTTCATTTACTGTGAGAGTTTGCACATTGCTATCTGCACCATTATCTGTGTATTGCTCTTACAAACTTAGAAAGTTGATAGACTAACAGGCTTTGATGCAGCATGACTTTTCTGAAGTGTATGATGTCTGGAACTCAAATGTCAGATGTAGGATGTGTTAAGTCAAATGTTAGATGTACCGTACGGTGCTTTAGCAATAAAAAGGGTGTGTCACAGAAGCTGTGACACAGCCCCTGTATTGCTTTCCTGTTTGCCAGTTTTATTTCAGTGTCCGTGGACACTGAAATGATTTAAGCGCTAATATTATGCCAGTATAGCTTAGAAAGTGCTGTACAGCACTTTTTGAGCGCAGAGGGCATGTTTAGTGTCCGTGATCTGCACAGACATGTCCCCTGCACTTGTACATAGATCATGTCCATGTAGAGCATACAACAGCGCACCTTCATTAATATGCAAGGTGCACTGCTGCTCTACAAGGCCATGATACGCTCCGTGCAGGAATAGCACTATTCCTGCATGGTGCTTAATGAATCCTGAGGTATCTCTGAATAATGAATTCATTTACTTAGCTAAATCAGTTTGTAACAGTGAAATACTCACAGTAAAAATGAGAACAAAGAATGTGGCCCATCAATTAATTGCCTGGCAGAAATTATATAATTTACTAGAAAAATATTAATAGTTTTTTGCATGTACAAATTCATTATGGACTCTATAGATAATATAGTTTTTTGTGCTTGTACTATCATTAAATGTTTAAATGATTATTGTTTTGAAAAAAATCAAAATAAAAAAAAATTAAAATAAGTGGGATTTATGGAATCTGTAAGATTTTTCAGCCCTCCAGTTCCAAATTGTCTAAGGGATTTTCTATCTCCTTATCCAGTTCTGGCAAAAAAAAAAAAAAAAACAGAATAGTTTCAACATAATTCATATAAACAGACATTTAAGAAGAAGTGGCAGGGGGTTCCAAAAAGGAATTCTTAGGCATCCCAAAACCACAGACAGTCCAACAAGTCTGAAAGATTATTCAACAGCCCTTATGACCCCCTCCCACTCTGGCCCATATTCTTTTCCAGAAAGGCTGAACCTCCATTTTTCTCTTTGGAAGCAGCTTGTTCTGATAAATGGGTTCTGAAAATCATTCAGCAGGGTTAATGATGGCAGTGGAAGGAAATTCCTTCTTTTCAGGGGGACATTCCTCATCCTGCAGATCAGACTCTCTTCTTTCCTCCTGTTCTACATCACATTCTGTCCCAAAGACAGATAGAAACATCCCTCCTTCCCAGGGGGAAATGGGGTTTTATTCAAGGATATTTTTGTATTTAAAAAAAAAAATCTTTATTAAATTATCATATATGGCATAGACAATTTTACATTTATTTATTTATTTAACATTTGCTTACCAGGATAGTCTGGCTGGACAACCATTTTCAGCAGAGTCCTGGGGAGAAAAGCTCAAAATGGTTTCATAGTAAGCAAATGCGTACAATATATACAATATATACAATGAGCATAGGTAAATGACAGAGTTGGCATCCATCAGAGGAATCAGGAAATAACACCCTAAAGTAGGGTGCAGCTTTAGGGGGATTCATTGCAGTTACATAAGTGGTTGTCATAGAGGTGTGATTTAAGGAGAGGTTTTTGAATGTGGATGTAGAGTTTTGTAACCTGAGGTCAGGAGGCAGGGTATTCCATGTTATTCCAACTTCATGAGGCAAGAGAGATTCCCCAGAGTTATTTTTACATGAGATAACTTCAAACAGAGCTATGTTACTGGATCATAGTTGCCTATCTGAATTGTAGAAGTTTAGAAAGCTAGTCAGGGCAGGGGTTTTGTCTGGAAATTATACTATTTGGTATGCTAGGTTGAGTTTGTGGTAATGTAGTAAATTGGGAAATTTTAGCTAGTGTAGTGCATGTAGGAATTGGCAGTGGTGGGACTGTGATTTGGCATTGGTTGCAAACATGACTATTTTGTTGTAGCATGTGGAAAGTTTGTTCAGGTTGGTTTTATTTAGGTTTGTTAGCACTGGGAATCCATAAAGTAATGTTGATAAGCAATGCATTCTGGCTATGGCAATTCTAGACTCAGATGTTAGGAACCTTTTGCTGCGATAGAGATTCTAGCTTTTTGTGGACTTTGGAGAAAGTTAGGGATATATGTTTATTGTATTTTAATTGCTGGTCGATTGTAAGACTTAGTAGTTTGACCTCTGGGACTGGGGTGATGAGGGTCTTGTTGGCTGAGAGTATGGAGAAGGTGAGGTCAATAGTCTTGGCTGGGTTTAACAACCTTAGTTCTGTTTTTTTTCATTTGGTTTAACATCAGTTGGTATTTATTACCCAATTTTCTATGGATGGATATTGGATGCAGAGCAGATTAGGGTTGTGTCATCAGTGTATTGGACTATATCAGCTTTTGTGGTTGGTAAGTAAAGTTGGCTTGTAAATATGTGAGAGAAGGGAGCCAAGAATTGAGCCTTGAGGTACAACAAATGTGACAGGGAGTGTGGGGTATAGCAAGTTAAGCCATTTGACAGACTGAGAGTGGTTGTTTAGGTAACTACTGAACCAGAGCAGGGTGGGACTGTCAAGGTTGAGTTCGGAGAGACAGGTTAGGAGTTTATTGTGAGAAACTGTATTGAATGCTTTGGATAAGTCTAGGAAGGTGGCAGAGGCAAGTTTTCCTTGGTTCCTGTATGAGTTTATGGTGTTGGAGAAGTTAATTAAGGTAGTGGTGGTGCTATGTGATGGGCAAAATCCGTGTTGAGCTTTGGAGAGTAGGTTGTTGGAGATAAGATGGGTGAGGAGTTGGTGATGAATACACCTTTCTAGAATCTTTGATAGGGGTGACAGGATTGCAATGTGTTGGTAGTTAGAGATGAGAGTAGAGGGGCCACTCTTGTGTAGGGGGATGATAAATGAGGTTTTCCACAAGGGTGGAATGGTGTGTTCAGTAATAAATCTATTTATTAGTAATGAGATGAGGTAAGCTATGGCCCTGGAAGCAAGTTGAAGATATTCAGCAGAAAGAATGTTGGCAAAGAGGGTGGTTTGAGTTTTGTTAAGAGGTTTTGGATGGTTGATACTGGTACTGGCTTGAGTGAGAAGGCGATAGTGTGTTTTTTGGGCTTTGGGGGATTGTGGGTGGGGGTTGGAATTATATCATTTATGAGTTTCAGTCAGGAGGAGGTAAAATAGTTGTTGAAGCTGGAAGCTATGTCAAAGTGTGTGCCTTCTATATTTGATGGGGGTGTAGTGTCTTTCCTGGGGTGGAGGGTATTGTTCACTCCAACCCAGAATATTTGTGGGTTGTTACTGTGCTTCCTTTGTAAGGAAATGTAGTGATTTTCTTCGCCAATCTTAATTTTCTTTTTTGCCTTGTTTCTAAGTTTGGAAAAGGCTTGCCTAGTTGTGGGTGCTTTGTGGGGTCTATGTCATAACATCGAAAGGAACGAATCTCGAATGGCTTAAATATCGAAATTGCCTTACATCGAATTTGCTTTTATGGGGGGGCTGCACCCCCCACACCCCCTGCTAATTATATATACCAACTCTGAGATAACACTACAGTGAGGAAAGGGCAAAATTCGCAATCTTCACTGTACCGCAATCTCACAAAAAACAAACCGATGAACAGAAATTTCGATATTTAAGCCATTTGAGATTCATTCTTTTCGATATTATGATATAGACCCATTTTTTGTTATTGCCAGGTTTTTCAAGCTTTATCCCTGTCTTTAAGTAAGGTCCTTGTGGTTTTCTGTTGCCAGGGGTCAGGGTTACTGCATATCCTAATTGTTCTGATTGGGGCTACTCGGTTTAGGATCTTTAGGAATTTGAAGTTTAAGTATTCTACTGCCTTGTCCAGAGGGATGGTTTTGATGGGAGTCTAGTTACAGGATTTTAAGGTTTCCAAGAATTGATTTGAGGGGATGGTTTTATAGGAGTGGCTTTGTAGCAAGGGGGGGAGTTTGTGTCAAAGGATAAAAGTGAGATTGTGGTCACAGAGAGAGTTAGGCAGTGTTCCACAATGACTGGTAGTGTTGGCCTGTTTGGTGCGGATGGAAATGGATCCCTTTTTGTGGCCTTATCAATACATGTGGGAGACTGAATTAGTTGGGAGAAGTTATATGGCTGGTGGATGTTGGAGAGTGAATAGAGTTTCAGTTGATGTTGACATCTCCTAGCACTATAGTTTCTTGATGGAGGGAGTGGGAAGCCTAGTGAAGTATTGACTCTAGGGTGGTTAGGTTGTCTCCTGGTGGTATAAAGATCATGAGTAAGTTTAGATGCAAACAGTCTATTGTTAAAAAGAAAAATAATTAAATAAAACATATACTTTAATATTAACACATAAGAGTTGATTAATAACAGATGAGATTGTATGATTTTAGTCGCGCATTAGTACTACACATCTACCATTATTATAATTGTTATCATCTTCTATCACTATTGGAGCTCCTCTTGCAATTAATATAAGTACTCCTCTCTTCCTTTGCCCCAGGTATTCCACTGAATAACTGTTGTGAAAACCTTTCTTTATCAAAATCACGTGTTTAATTTTTTCCAAGTGTGTGTCCTCTAGCATAGCTATTTGCACTTTATATTTTTAATATAGTTCAATGTTCTTTCTTTTATATATTTATCTGAGAGACCACTAACATTTAAAGACATTACAGAAAGCATCATATTCTTGAAAAATTAGTATTCCCACCTTTTATGTATAGCAGCTTTTTTGTTAAATGTCTAGTTCCATTCCAGCTTTTATGTTACATGTGTGTACTGTTTTGCAGGTTAATCTTTTATACGGTTGTTTCTTGTCATCTCCATTTGAACCTATGTCACATCTTACAGAACTTATTGTTTTATTGAAAACCCTCAAACAAAAATACAAACACACCCCCAATATCCCCTAAAACCTTTTAACATATAACTAATAACACACAAAATTATGTGCATCTTCAAATATTGAAGTTTTACCCTCCAAATATGACAAATGTTTCAAACTGACAGACAGACACACACACACACACACACACACACACACACACACACACACACACACACACACACGCACATATACACACAGACTTGAAATAACCTAAAAGAAAGGTTATCCATGCTAAGACACATGGTACAGCCTGTGGTTCTATTTCTATTAAGGGCTGGCTGGATTTGTCTTATTTTTATAGCTCTCTCAGCTGGGAAAACACTTAAATACTTTCAGAAAACATTTTCTCCAAGCCATTTCTCTTTATCAGATTGTCTGCTAGAGACACGAGAACCAGACACAAAACTGTTTACTAGAAAAATGCCTTATAATATTCAATATTTTTTCATTTACTTGGTTTCACTTAAAACATGTTACTAGATTAAGCTAATTACCTTAATCCAGTCATTCCCCTATGCAAGAATGAGAAAAAACACACTATTTTTTCTTTTGTCTTGCTCTTTAAGCCAAATCTTTCTTTTTTTTTCTTTTTACACTGCAATGTCTACATTTCTTGAAACTGAACAAGGAGAAAGAAAGAAGAAAAAAAAAAAAGAACAGGAACACCTATTTATATTAGTATCTACATTACACTTACAAATAACTGAAAAAAAATTTGTAACATGCAAAGAAAATCACACACTATTTAAAGAATAATACTAAGAAAAAATGTTTTACTCACAGTTAACTTTCTCCCTCAACTTCCCCTATCCTGAGTATTTTTCTAAACATTAATGACATGAAGTGGGGAATACACTTTAGATGTAAAATATGGCAAAACTGACAGGAACTTGTTAGAATATCAACATAAACAGCCTTACCCAAAACCCAAAAGAGATTGTTACCAGCGTCACACTTTCTTGGGGGATAGAGATCGAGGTAGGGGTTATGAACCACAGGCACACACTAACCAACATTTTTGGGGGACTGAGAATGATGAGTTTGAGAACAGAGCATACACAGTACCACATGGGGAAGCCTTTGACCCTTTAGATTTCCCAGAACTGAGGAGATCAGAAAGGCTGAGACAAAACACCACCCCGTTCATTATTACCAGAGAGGACCCCCAAATGGGAAGAGATATTAGTGGGGGTTGATGCTAATAGAGGGCATCCAGATGGGGGAAGCATTATAGTGGAAGGACCATGACACACCTTGAGGGATTTTAGTATTTACAACTACAGTGGTGTGGATGTTTCTGTCGAACATTTTGAATTATTTTCCAAGGGTTTCAATTTCATTCCTACTAGCAAAAGTTGAACTGCTGATGTACTTATTGATCTAAAATTGTTTTTGAGAAAAAAGAACCTTGAGATTTTATTCCAATGACAAAATGGTGGGAATCATTCACAGGATGTTAAAAAGGCTAGTACCATCAACCCACCCTATGTACCCCCAATTGAAGAATTTCAAGGCATAAGTGGAAAGAGAGATTAGGAAAAGTATTCATTTTCACCAATGATTTAAATACAATCTTATTAAGGAGGAACATACCTTGATTAAGACTCTAAGGGAGAATCACTATGTCAGAATTATGCAGCCTGACAAGGGGGCAGAGTGGTTTTCATGGATAGCATCCTGTGCACTAGTAAAATGTTGAATATGTTGAACGAGTTCTCTAGATGCATTAAGGTATCTAGGAATGAAATTAATTTAGCCTATCATAAGATTGACTTCATTTTAAAAGATAAGTTGGAGGATGAACTTATTAATCAGGACACCTTTAGATACTTAAATATGGAAAAGCAAAAAATTCCCTCGATTTTCAGGATACCCAAGGTACATAAAAACGTTGAAGATCCCCCTTGAGACTGATTGTGGTGGCCGATGGGTCCAAAACCTACCCTTTGGCCAAATACTTGGATCTCTAGTTAAAGAATAGACTACAGTGGGGGGAATTTTGAAAGACTCTTGGGACTTTTTAAGAAGTGTCAAGAAGGAGTTGTATTCTGATTCTCTTATTTTTGTAACCCTGGATATTCAAGATTTATTTAATGTAATTCCACACAAAACAGGTTGGAATGGTTTCAAGAGGCTCTCAACCAGTATTGGAAACTGGATCAAAATGACTTCCTAGTGTATACAGAATGAATGGATTTGATCTTAGGGCATAATTTTCTGTTTTTTGAGGGAGAGATTTTTAACCAGATTCAGGGCATTGTATGTTGTGCCCCCACCTATGCTAACATTGTGTTAATGGCCTGGGAGGAGATATTGGTTTTCCAATCTTAGTATGCTAGATATTGGAACTATTATAAACACTACCTTGATGACATTTGTATATTTTGGGTAGGAGCAGAGATGAAACTTATGGAATTAGTTCAGCATCTCAATCAATCAACTGAATTTTTAAGATTTACACATCATATTTCCTACAACGAGATGAATTTTTTAGATGTTACTTTGAAAAAAGCAGTAGATCAACAGGATTTTGAATCGGTGGTATACAGGAAAGATACCTTTTCCAATTCTTACTTGTACTTTACCAGCTCACATCCAATTAAACACAAAAGAAATATTCTTAAGGGTCAATTTATTTGTAGTTCTAGAATGATCTCAAAGGATTTGGATTATGAGCTGGAAAGTACAAAATTGAGAGACATGTTTATCGCTAAAAAATACCCTATAGACCTAGTGGAGGAGGTTATGGTTGAGGTAAAACAAGGAAGAACTGGTAGATTTGGTCCTATTTTGGGTCATGGTGGGATGACATTTCTAATATTAATCTTTCCCAAAGCCAAAATGTGAACCATAGAGGGGAACATTCACTGAGATTGGCGTTTATCATGTATTATAGTGTTGATACTCCCAATATTAGGGACTTTATAACTAAACACTGTGATAAATTTAGTTGCTATTCTGAATTAGATGTATTATTTAAGACCCCACTATGGTTTACCTATAAAAAGGGTACAAATTTGAAGGATGTCTTGGAAAGGGATAAGAAACCACCTAACCGAAGAAGATTAGGTACCTATAAATGTGGTGCCTGCACACAATGTCCATACATAGAAAATCAGGCAAGTGTGTATATCATGGATAGGGATAGAGTTGTTAGGGCTATCAGTTTCTCTAATTGTTGTAGTGAAGGGGTGATATACCTTGCTACATGTAAACATTGTGTAGCATTTTATGTTGGAAAGACCACTCGTAGATTAAAAAGAAGGATTTATGAACATCTAAATGCCATAAGGACTAAGGACAACAATAACGCTCTTTATAAACATTCCCTAGTGTGCACCCATGTAAAGTGGGGTTTCATTGTGTTGGAGAAGGTGGAACAGGACCCCAGGGGAGGGCCCTAGGAGACCAAAATTGAGGTTAAGGAACTTTTTTGGCAATTAATTCTAGAGGCCAATAAAACCCCTGGGTTAAACACACATTTATCCATTGCCCCTATTCTTAGAATGAGAGCAGTAAAATTATAGCCTGTACCTGAAGTCTTCTACCATGGAGTGGTAGTGTTGGACTGCATACAGGCTGTACTGAACTGGTATATCTTAGGAATTAGTTTGATTTCATTTTTATTTTATTTTTATGTTATATATATATATATATATATATATATATATATATATATATAATTTTTTTTGTCTACACATATACACATATTTTATTCAGTCCCTCGGACAGAATTTTAAAAGTTCATGTTTGTATTTTTTATCAGGGGGATTTGGGCATGTATATATTTGTATTAGTGGGGTTGGATTTAGATTGTTGTAATCTATTATTCAATTGTGTGTTTTTGGTTTAAATGTGTACTATTTAATTATACTTTTATTCAATTAAAATATGGCATGGGGTATATAAAAGGAAGTTCACAGCTGATCACTTTGTGACATCTGATTACATCCATTTTGGATGAAAAGGCTACATTGAGTGGTAAGTTTATGTGAATAAAGGCTATTTATTCCAAGTTTGCAGTGGACATCGTTTTTATAGAACCTCCTGGTGTTGGTGCCTGTTTTGTGTTTTTGCACTTGGTTTCTGTTTTTTCAGGCACCTAGCCTCCTTTGGCTTGTGGTAAAAAAACTATGCAACATGCAAAGAAAATCGCATACTATTTAAAGAATAATGCTAAGAAAAATTGTTTTACTTACAGTTAACTTTCTCCCTCATCTTCCCCTATCCTGAGTATTTTTCTAAACATTAATGACATGAAGTAGGGCATACACTTTAGAGTCTTCTACAAGTTTAACAAAGTCCAAAAAAGTCCAATATTTTCAGATTTTCATGTTTTACAAATAAAATTATTGCCAATTTCCATGTTACTGGTTTTATTCTCCAAACATTAATTACATGAAGTAAGGAATATGCTTTAGAATCCCCTACAAGTTTAATAAAGTCCAATATTTTCAAATTTTCTTTTCTTTTTTTCTTCAAATACCTTTATTGAATTATCACTTAAGACACAGGCAAGTTTGCATTAATAGAAAGGTAATCAATATTAACATAACAAACATTATACTTCATATTGCTATATATCATATAACATAAGCAATATTACATAAAGTATTCAATTACTGCCTTTCTTTTAAAAAAAGAAACATCTTTATTAAACCGTCACTTACTACATAGGCAATCATACATTTTTATAAACAAAAACAAACCAACATAATCCTGGTCACAAGCATTTTACATCACAACCCATCCTGACAATCTCCCAGTTGCAAACATTATTTTCTTCTTCTTTCGGCTTTTCCCGGTTAGGGGTCGCCAAAGTGGAACTCCGGTCAACTAATGATTGGCAGTAGATTTTTACAGTGCCGAGGTGCAAGCCCGAAAACCAACCTTCAATGAAGGCATGCCCATTCACGCATGTCTTTCGAATGCCACTCGCCTGCAGGGACGACATGCAGACTCCACACAGAATGCGCTCCAGCCGAGTTGCAAATATTATACATGACTTATAATCTACCCAATCTTTCTCACTCAAACATTACACAGCTCATTTAAGTCCTGCCACCTTTTAAAATCTCATTCCTCCTTTGTATGTTTGTTCCCACAATTCCCATTTTTCCTATATAGTTTGCTTACACCCTTACTAAAGATATCAATTCCAGATGTTTTATCTCTGTTATTATATTTCCAAATTTTCTTGTTATAATACCGTTCATCTCCAGCTCCCAAACCCTGTTTCTACTTCATTTCCAATCTACTCTGTATTCTTCTTGTCAACTCTTGCACTCTTTTCTCCCTGTAAAGCATTTTCCATTGAAATACTGGAAAAGATTTCACTGGTACCATCTCTCTCTGGTCTTTATTACTAGAAGAACAAGATGTAGAATCTACTTCTGTTTCACAGCTCACTTTTTGTTGGACAAACCTTTTGTATTTCTTCCTTAGCATGTACTTCATCAAAAATGATTTTGTTCCTCCAGGGGAAATAGTTTGAAGCTTGCTGGGTACAACAGTTTTAATTTCATGCCTACTTCACAACACTCCCTTGAATAATGGAATAAATGTATCCTCTTCTGCCTGGTGTACAATGAGTAGTCATTCTTGACAAACACGTTGCTGTCTCCACTTTTAGTACTTTGTCGTTCTGCCTCATCTTGTCAGAATCAACTCCTTCTGTTCGTAAGATTGCATTTTTACTATTAAGGGTCTAGGCTGTTTTCTCATACCCAGGTTTGGAGCATACACATGCTGTGTCCTTTCAATTAATAATTCATGTTGTGGAGTACCATTCCAGTTGCTTATTTCTGCTTTCATACAATTAATACAGTCTGCTCCTCCCAGCTTCCCAGGTACAGCAGAAAATCTCTCATTTTCCCTACTTGTTCTGCCTTCTAATTCTATTATTTTTTTAAACATCTCTTCTTGTGCAATATCATATTCAGCCAGCCTTTTCTTCATTCCTACCTTTGAGTTTTGCAGTTTTATCACCTTATGTGAATATCCTTTTAAAGCTTCTTCCATTTTTTTCAACCTTTTATTGTTTGAGTTTATATACTCCATCAGTGTTTCATTTATTTTTGTCAGGTCTGTGTGCAGTTGCCTTATACTTTTCTCTAGGTTACTGAAAGTCATGTCTGGAGCTTGCACTGCTTTCTGCTGAATAGCTACAGTTCTTTTCCAAGTCAGTATTTTTTGTCACCTTATTTAGGGGGCAGCCAGGGTGGTGCAGCGGTTAGCATTGTCACCTCACAGCAAGAGGCATTCTGGTTCAATCCTTGGCTGGGGTGCCCTCTGTGCAGAGTCGGCATGTCCTCCCTGTGGTCGTATGCATTTGCTCCAGCTTCCTCCCACATCCCACAGACATGCTATAGGTGGATTGGACACACTAAATTGGCCGTGTGTGTGTGTGTGTGTGTGTGTGTGTGTGTGTGTGTGTGTGTGTGTGTGTGTGTGTGTGTGTGCCTTCTGTAGAAGGTTGAGTGCCAGGCTGAAAACTCCACTGCCAATCATGAGCAGACAGGTGATCCACTGTGGTGACCCCTAACCGGGAAAAAGCCAGAAGAAGATTTAACTGATTTTCCTTTAGGTCCTCTGTATTTCTTTTTTCCCAATATCCAGTTAGTGAATTTACTAGCCAGTTACTTAAATTTACCAAGAAATGTAGCTGCATGTGCTTTCTCTGCTAAGTTTCTGTTTTCACACTGCGAGAGATAGAACTAAGCTGTTACTCAATGTGCAGCCATCGTAGAAGTCTAGTCAAGGATGCTTGAAAACCATTTATTGATCTTTCTTTTCTAAACCTGTTTGTGATAGTGCCCAAATTGAAAATGATGTCACTTTACAAACTGATACCTCTTCTTCCTCTTTCAAGTCTCCTGGTAACTCTAGACTTAAAAGATGCTTATCATCACATCCTTATTCACTCAGGCTTCAGGAGTTTCTTAAGGATTTTGAGAGTCTGGATTACATTTTCAGTTCTCTGCCTTACCCTTTGCAATATCCCCTACACCAGAAGTATTCATAAACCCCCGGATTCAGCAAGCCCTGTATGGTGTGCAGGACTAGTGCAGGAGCTCCAGCAGACAATATGTTCACTGTGTGATCCAGGAATAAGCTGCAGGGACGTGCACGAGTGCATCTGCACTAGTCTTGCACGGACTCAGCTCCTGTATGCAAATTACCCCATTTGCAGGTGAAATCCATGTAAATGAGGTGAATTTGTGATCTAAGATGCTGTCAGCCGGCCGTACAGGATTAGTGTAATCTGCAGAAATGTACTCGGCTAGTAACCAAGTACATTTCTACAAACTACAAAATGGAGCCATGACAGCTCCAAATAAAGGGTGTATATAACATGTAAAGCATGCCAATGGCCAAATATATGGCCACTGCACTACAGGCATACTGTAAGCAGACTGGAGCCCTGTGGCTCGGGTTTGCCCTTAGCTTAGCAGAGTTAAGCAAGGGGGTGTGTCTGAGGCTGCCTAGCACTCTTTACATTGCCTAAACAGGTGTGTGCACCGCACACCATGTTTTAAAGTGAAAAAAAAAGTAAACCAGGAAATAACAGCTCTGTGCACATTTGAGCACTGTGTTTGTGCAGCGCGTCCCCAGGCTTAAACAGGAAGGCAATGGGAAGGGAAAACAGCAGTAGGAAGGCAATCTAGGAGAACTAGCATAGCTGGCAGGTGAAATGTATTAGAATCAGCCAATTACACAGGCAGCATACCAGCCCAGCCCAGAACACTACTATAAACTATGCAAACACTTTTCCCTCTGTTTTTTCCCACATAATCTACACCACCGGTGTACACAAGTGGGGAGATTTTAACAAACAAAAACAACAAAATGATAGGGGCTGCAGCAGCTATCAGACATCAACATGTGGAAGGGACTGAGGGTGGTGAGGATGAGAATGCTATAAAAATCAAAAACAGTCTATTTAAATAGTCAAATATCCATTACTCAATTAACTAATTAGGGTTAGCAAGCTGTACAGAATCAAAATCAAGAGAAGCTTACCACAGTGAATCCTACAATAAAGATACACTATGCATATAATGTTACACACAAAGTTACTAAACATATATAACCACACTATATACAGTATAGAAACACCATATACATACATATATATGATAAAACAACGACAATAAGACATAAAAAAGCTGAAAACATCTAAAATATTTAAATAGAGTATAAGCCTTTTACTGTTGTCTGATGAAGCAACTTTATGTTCTGAAAGCGCTCACCATTCTGTTTTCTGTTTTGTCTATCAATAAACGTTCTCAGTGTGCTAGCTTGGTGCATTTTCTTTCATTTTGTTTAGGATGAGAATGCTGTCAACCAACCCACAGTGAGGAGATGGAGAAGAGTATCCTATTAGGGTACCCTACCAGGGGCTACATGAGCTGGAGATAGTGGAGCACTACAGGGTGGACAGAGACCTCCTACAGCAAATTGTTGAGCTGTGCCGACCATGCCTGACACACAGAACTAATAGAGGGGAACCCATCCCAGTGGATACCAAGGGATGTGTAGGCCTAGGAATACCAGTGGCAGGTACCTCCCAAAGGCCAACTGCGGATATCATGGGGATCTTACAGGCATCAGCATCCAAGGTATTCCACCAGTTCCTGGATGCCATGTCAGCACACGCCAGTGAACACGTATATTTCCTCAACATCCGTGAGGTGTTGGCCAGCAATATGCATCTCTTCCACCAAATAGCAGAATACCCTGAGGTAGTGGGTGCTATAGACTGCACGCACATATGCAGCAAAGCACCACCCAGTAAGCGGAGTAGGGTCTACATCAATCACAAGGGCTTCCCTTCCATCAACTGCCAGGTCATGTACGATGCCCAGGGCATTATAATAAATGTGTGTGCTGGCAGCCCTGGAAGCTATCACGATTCCTACATCTGGCATCTGACACAGCTGTATTAGAGATTTGCTGATGGGGACATCCCTTACGGCCACCTAGTGGGGGATACCGGTTATGCACTGGAGCCATGGCTGATGACACCCATCAGCAATGCACACACACCCGAACAAGAACTCGATAATGAGGCACATGCACAGAAAAAAATTATAATAGAGCGTGTGTTTGGGATACTCAAGTCACAGTTCTGGTGCCTGGACACATCCGGTGGAGCCTTGCAGTACTCACCAGTTACATGTACTTAAATTGTCATTGTATGTGCCATGCTACACAATATGATCCTGCGGAAACAGCTGCAGCAGGAACAGCATGGGGCAGGCCCACACAGCCCCCCATCAATGCCAAGGCCTGCACAGGCACAGAGTGACTCAGAGGAAGAACAACCTGAGCCTGCCCCAATAGGCAGAAGGAGACATGCCCAGTATGCCCTGGCCTTGACAAAGAGGCAACACATAGCACATACACTGACACAGTAGGGACCCAGGGAATGACACCTCTCTCTGACTCGCACATACAATAAAAGGGATGCCAAACATGACACTACCTGTGCTCAACCATGTATAGGGGGTGTACTATGTGCATCTGACATAGGCAGCTCTCCAGCACCATACTCAATACTGGCACAACCACAAGGAAAGTCTCTCTCCTTACCAATTGCCGAATGAAGTAGTATGTGTTGTTACTTGTATCTATGGTATGGATGTGAGCATGCAAGGGAATCAGGTGGCTGAATGGGTTGTCAGTAGATAGTAGACACCTATAGTGGCAGCATGAGATCTGCAACAAATACTGGTGTCACTATAGTAACCAGTACTACACATGGTGAGAAAACCCACTGCAGGAAATATGCTGGACCACATATGTATCCATATGACACACACATCCCAGTCAGAGAGGTTCACATACCCAACAACAGTCTCAGCCAGCAGGACAGGTGTAGACAAACACAAACAAAGGCTATGCTAAGGCCTCTGAATGATGCCTATGGGTAACTTCCCCCCCGCAGGCCTACAAAGACAGACTACATCATGTCAGGCAGTGGGATGGTAGTTCTGAAGAGTAGGAAGTCAGAAACCGATATGTAGGTCAATCAAACCTAAGACCTGTAGTACACTGATATGCCTCTAGTCAGCATGATAGGTTAGAATACAGAATTAAATGGAGTACCTGACATACCTGTACAGTCATAGCAAATGTGTACAAGTGTCAGGTGTGCCCCCCCCCCCAATCCTATGCAGAAATGTAGAAACAGTCAGGTGTGCCCACCAATCCTATGTAGAAATGTAGTACCTGTCAGGCGTGCCCCCCCACCAATCCTATGTAGAAATGTAGTAACAGTCTGGTGCCCCCCCCCCCCCAATCCGACGTAGACATGTTGTAACATTCAAGTGTGCCCCCCTCCAATCTGATGTAGAAATGTAGTAACATGTATGTGTAGGTATAATACCAGTGGAGCACAGATGACGTGAGGTGGCCAAGGTAGCAGGATAGATTGTAGCATTTGTTCAATATGCAGGTATGCATGTGTTAGGTTGGTGTGTGTTACATATTATGTGATAGTGGTCAGTATGTATGCATGGTGAGGTTTGACCTGGTGGCGATTGCCCAGTACTGCTGGTGACAGGGCCAAGTCCTCACAACTGCAGTGCCAAACACAATGCTCCCCAGTATAACACATACTAGCAGTAAGCCATTGTAAATGTAAGGAGGTAATATGTGTCACCATCTGAAAGATGGACATGGCATGACTGTTGGGCCAGATATACAAGAAGTACACAGGGGAAAGTACCAAAGACAGACAGTGTATAATATGTAACCGTGAAATGGACACACCCTTGGAATTGTACATACAGGTTTGCATCACATTATCTGGCCTTGTAGTAGGGAATACCGATGTTGTCTGGTGAAACACTTGCAGATCACACAGATCATAGTAATGATGTATTGAGAAACAGCTGATGTCCCTGCACAAGCCAGCATCACTGGAATGCCCCATGCATATCTGTGAGTCAGATGCAAGTAGTGTCCATAACACACATGCACCCAACTCACCCAAACACCACCCACAGGTACCTCTCCAGACTTATCCCTGCTGTTGGGAATGGGTACACTATGACACCCACCTGTGTATGGCAATAGCGAAAAAATGCAGCATGCAGTGCAGGTGTCCCATGCAGGTGTGTCCCTAGCTGTAAGCAGCACCCTGCCAACATCCACACCACCTGAACAATACTGATAGAAAGTATTGGCATGAACACCTGGCACACCTACCCTGTCACCCCAGGGGAATATAATGTATGGCAGTCTGGTACTGTAGGACTGACAGAATGCAACAGCCTGCTACAGCTGGCCTGCATCACTACCAAATTGCCTATAGTCCTCTGCCAAAGGCCTGCATCTAACCCGTACTGCCAATGTATGTTATGTCATGGACTCCCAAATAACAACATAACACAGTACACAGAACCCATATGCAAGGCCATGTGGACAAACCACAGTAACATGTCCACCATGTCCCACTGCATGAACTGTGGACCAACAACAATACACTGCTGTGATGAGGTGATAACTATAGTGAAAATATTAGAGAATGTTTGCATAATGTATGGAAGAGGATAGAATTATAGAGGGGGGGTGGGAACATGGGCAGCATGGAATGTGCGACCTCCGAAATGCAGCCATGTGCACATACTATCCCTGGCTGCAAACACAAGTATGGGTGGCTACAAACCTGCCCATACACCACAATAAGGGTAATGTTCTGACTTATGACCCCTGCCTCTGGGTAACCCGTGTGAATCTGTACAGCTGTGAGGTATTGCCACAGCCAGATAAGGCCATACTGTCACATTGATGGATGTACAAGTATCCTCTGCCACCACTGTACCAAGATGCTGAACCTGTTACACAGACTCAGCAGCAAGTGTCTGCAGCTCCCCCTCCAGAATGGCATTAGTTTGCAGGAATATGTAGGTGTTTGACCACAATACTGGACACAGCTGCATTCACCCTGTGTTACCCAGGAAATCACTGCGAGCAAAAATGTCTACCTGACAGTACTTGAGGACATAAAACATCACAGTGTATAACACTACACATGTCTGAATATCTCTGCTAACACCAGTACTATGTAGCAGAAGCAGCACAGACACAATTACCTACAGTACCTAATATCCATTGCCCAGTTTGACCACATATTGCCAACTGATCTACATATATCCTGCAGAAACTGTTTGCTAGCTGTAGGAGTAGAACACAAAAGTGTGCACTGGAGTACAATCTACCTGGAATGGATCCACACATTCAATATAGAAGGGCATACTAGGCATGCTCCCACACTTAGAGTAATGAAGGCAATGTCAGACACCAGCATACTGAAAGGTCATACTGGGCATGCTCATACACGTAAACAAATAAAGCCCATGTCTGGCAATAACAGTGGACTATACATATCTGACAGTTGCAGATGTTAATGCATAGACTTCTCAGTAGGCACCAGTCATGCTTTGCACACACATTGGATAGGAATACTCATAGATATCCAAGGACAACACACTATAATATGCCAAAAGTACACATACATAGATTTTCGGAAGAGTGACAGTGACAAAGAGCCTTCCATCATGAGGCCTGTCCTGCCCAGCACACAGCCAAATGGCTACAGCCACATGATGTGTAAATGTCACTTACCATAGAAATTAGCCACTGGTATCAATCAGCATTATAGACTCTGTGGTGCTAGTGCTAACTGTGCAACATGACTGTACAAGGTAGTAGTCATCTCGCAGTTGTATACACGCACCTGTGGAATATAAAACTATGTATGCCTGAGTTTGGTGTGTCTACCTCTAGATGAATGGGTCATGGCCTATGTACACACACTGCTCTCCCTATAGCCCTACTATGCCAAGCCTGCTGATGTCAGTCACTGTGAAATATACCTTTGGGGAAGGGCTATCCCAGTAATCCTGGCGGTGTGTCTTGTAACTTGTGTAATGCTGTAGTGTGATATACTAGTTAGATTCAAATTCCAGACATGGCAACTGTGTGTGTGTGTTTGTCTGTGTGGGGAGCAATGCTTTTTAGGCTAGTCACACCCACTTCAATTCAAATGCCCTACTTTGGCAAGCCTGCTGATGTCATTCACTTTGAAATACACCTTTGGGGAAGAAGTAGCCCAGTAATCTCTGTGGCATGTCATATAACACCATAATGCTGTAGTGTGATGTAGAGGTTCTCTTCCCAGACATGGCAAGTGTGGATGTGTGTGTGTGTGTGTGTGTGTGTGTGTGTGTGTGTGTGTGTGTGTGTGTGTTTGTGTAGAGAGCAATACTTTTTAAGGCCATTCACAGTTACTACAACCTTCATTGCCCTTCTTTGGCAAGCCTGCTGATGTCATTCCTAGTGAAATACACCTTTCAGGAAGGAGTACTCCAGTAGTCTCCATGGTGCATCCTATAACAGTGTAATGCTATAGTGTGATGTAGTGGAGCAGTAGGAGATCTATTCCCAGACATGGTAAGTGTGGATGTTTGTGTGTGTGCGTTTGTTTGTCTGTGTAGGGAGCCATGCTTTTGAGGCCATTCACAGTTATTACAACTTCCATTGCCCTTCTTTGGAAAGCCTGCTGATGTCATTCCCAGTGAAATACACCTTTGGGGAAGGAATACTCCAGCAATCTCCATGGTGCATCTTATAGCTGTGTAATGTTGTAGTGTAATAAACTAGTTAGGTAGGAGTTCTAATCCCAGACATGGAAACTGTGTGTGTGTCTGTGTTTGTCATTCATATCCTGTGTGGAGGTGGCTGTGAGTGTGAGTTTGTAACAGTTGGACTCATTGTGGAGTGGATTTTGCAAATTTCTTATATGGTGGGCCTATTATATGTCACAATGTCCACCTTACAAGGATAACAGATGTCAAATAGCTGAGAGGCTGGGGTGCCAATCCATACCCCTACATGTGACATCAAAGCCTGGTGAACAAAGTAAGCAACCCTTGTATTACACAGAGAACACTCTCAGCCCATGTCTCATACACGACCACACTTGCCTAGGCACCAATCGCTATGTTGGTAATACCCTGCATATTGCCCATGGATAGTAACCATAGTGTGATTGCAGTGGACTACAGATGGCATAGTACCCTGTCCCATCACTACAACAGGCACATAATTGCAGACAGTGCACCTTCACTATGTTCCCCACTGGATGCCTGCAACAACTGTGGTGCCATCAAATGTGACTACAAAATACATACTATGCCTGAAACACATGCCCTGTATGGATGGATGCCACTGACACCAGGGAATACCTATATCATGCTATCAATGTAGGTGCAGGGTTAACCTGGTCTCCATTACCAGTTACTGCCTCATGAGGCCAGGACTGGCACATCTGATGATAACAATCTGTGTACACAACATGGGCCAGATACCTCAGGTGCAGTTCCACATGTCACTGAACATGCATGTGGGGCATGTGCACATCCCAGACACCATCCATGTCATACAGTATAGAACACATAAATGACAAGCATTGCACAGCACTGGCCACAAACAATAGTAACCCAGGTGACTGGATGGTGGATACAGTACCCACCTGTGTGGGCCTATCCAGACACTACACCCCTGAGCCACACTGCAGACTATTGTCATGTGGCCTAATGCAAAGGTATAACCTTCGCCTAGCCTTGTATAGCCTTCTGGCACAGTCAACCACTACACACCTGTGAAGCAATGCACCCATGCATGTCAGTACTGACACCCTGTGTTTGTGTGTGTAGAGTAAGATGCTTTTGACCACATTCACACTCACTACAACTCCCATTGGCCTACTGATGCATGCTATCTGATGACAGACACCTTCACGTACCCTTTGCCCATATAACATCCGGACACCCCTGTGGTGCATGTGATACATGTGCATTACTGTGTTGTGACAAACTAGCTAGTTAGGAAGTCTATTCCTGACCCCGCCAAGTGTGTCAATTTGTGTGAGTCCCTCAGATAGTGTGGCTGTGTTGACATTGACACTTGTTCATGTGGACAGGCATGTGTACTACACCTACCTTATCGCTACTATATCACTGTTGCAGATGTCACTCACCATCAGATATACTTTTGGACAGCTCCCCAACATGTAAGCTATGTGGCACATGCAATAACTCTATAGACATGTGATAGCAATACATAGTAAGTTAGGGGTATGAAACCCTGTACTGGTAGGTGTGTAACACAAACATGCTTAGCTTTTACTCTCCCAACCCCTCCCTGATGTACTTTGTCAATGTCTGTCTCTCTCACACCCTCTCTGGTGGATGTGGGGGAAGTACACCTGCTTTGCTTAGGCAGCAGCTTGTGTTTTGTAAATGATGCTCATGATCAGCTGATGGCTACTGCATGAATTGCAGTCCCCCTCTAGCTTATTGCATGTGGAACAGCTGTGGTAACATTCCCATAGCCAATTGCATGGGAACACACTCCATTATCTAGGAACGTCATGTTGGTGTTGGGGCTTTTCCTTCACTGTGAGCAGGACCTAAGTTTGGTGTTTGGCAAACAGCATCGCAGATGGCATTGGGATTTACCTCTAACAACATACACTGTGGAAACAGGCCAACAGACAGGAGGGGGATGTGTCAGACATGACTACAGAATGTAAGTGTTGCTCTTCTGCATGTGGAGTAATGTTGGTTTAACAGGGGGTGTGTGTGGATATGGCTGGTCTACATGATTTAATAACTGTCATGCCAGAGTTATGTGTTTGAGGAAACTCACATCTGTAGGGATATCTGCAGACTGGGCAGTGTGTGGAGCCTTTTGTTTCTTGTGTCACTCACAAAACACCAATCTGAGAACTGCAGAAGCACAGTGTGTCGATTGCAGTCAGTACATGGTGACAGCCATGGGAGTTATTGACTTCATATCCCTCATAGGACATATGTCACAACAAACCCTGGTACGACAGTAAATGTATGAGGTTATCACAGCAACATGCCAATATTGGGCCAGTGTTTGTAGCTCCAGCCACAAGTCTGTCAACCTTTGTACATATGTCATGCAGTCAGAGGTGCATATGTACTGTACACCATTATTTACTTACATCATACCTGATAACAAGCCAGTCATATATTAGACTGCTAGACATGTTATGTATAGTAGGAGTTGTTTCTGAGGACATAACTTGGGCATTCCATGGTTGTGTGTATAGTTCTGGGGTCTGTGTACTTATGGTGATTGTCAACATTATGTATATTGTGCATGCGTACCTTGGGCTGTGCACAGACTGTGGTAGATGCCATTGTTCTTGGTCCTGTTCTATCTGATGTTACATGCTGCTCCAGTGTATGGTACCCTTTTGGCTCACATATCTGTAGAGCCAGACACACATGTGTCCCATACGACAGACAGGCATCAGACCACACTGTGTCATGACCCAGTGTATGTAGGTGTGTGTGGGTTAACCATTATGTTAATCCCTGTGGACACATTTCGCAATGACAGGATGTTAGTTATCTTGCAGGTGTCTGACATACCCTTCTGATACCCCATCATGGTCACCACTGTGATGCAGTGCATTTAACAGCAACAATACGTGAACATGTACAGCATGCATTATGGGTAGGTGTGTTAGATGTGTGCATGGAATATACCATAGTCATTACATGCCTAGTGTATTGGCAAGCATCAACATAAACCATACTCATCAGCTACAGGCTGCTGCCTGGTTGGTATACCAGAGGGACCTACATAAGAGTGTGAGAGATATGATGTCAGTGACCACAGCTGTGGCATTGCTACATGGTGGGTGCAGCATTACAGTACATTAACAGTACAAGTCCACAATATGACCACTTTTGCACATCTGTTTATTACTACTATGCAGCAACAAACTTTATATATGACATGTCAGATATGCATGATCTACCTGAATAGATGGGATACATATGCAACAGTGGTCTACTGATGTGCTCTGTGGCCTTATCTGCATGCTCCTCAGCCGGTGTGTGGCACCCACCTCCACAATGGTGTATGCCTGTTGCTGGGTGTACAGACGGGCAGGTGCCACGAGGCTGGCGAGGAGCCCCTCAACACATGTTAGGGGGGTGGATGCTAGATGGCATGACCCCCCCCCTGTTGTAAGGTGACCCCCCCGGACTGCAGCAGCACACCAATGGGCATTGCAAAGCAGGTCAGAACAATAATGCCAGACCTGCTCATAACTGCGGTTATGCTGGCCAACATCATTGACCCTGTGGACTGGTTCGATCCACAGGGCGGTCTGCTCCTGCTGCTCATGGGCAGCCCTGCCAAACAGGACAGTATAGTGCTGGATTAGGTAGTTCAGCACAACCTTGTTTTCTGCCGCTGAATATGCAGGTAGGCAGCTATGGGACATCTTGCCTGAAAGACATAAAGATGGAAACAGGTTTGAGCAACAGCAAGGTTAACATAGTTTGTAATACATATCTCTGTCATCCCCCCACCATATCAGTGACAACAAACTGTTCACACATTTCAATAGGTATGGCTACAGCTTACCTACCAGTGGAACATATATTGTATTGTACCACACTTTGTGCTATGTATTTGTAGCCATGTTCCTTGTGTGGACACTATCATTGCTGGCCTGTTATGGACTATTTCACCTGCATGCCATTGTCAGGGCCACTATGGTTCCATATATGCATGTGGCATGCTTGCTATGTGATTGCTGCATATCTGACATTCTGTGTTATTGGGGATATCTATGCATGCTGTTGGACATGTTCCGGGATTGTGTAGACTATTACTACCCACATATGTTCTATAACAGTGACACAATCGCATGTTTAGGGAATAGTTACCAGCAGAACCACCTCTCCAACCTCATCTGGCCATGTTACCAGGCCACATTACATGTGGGACCCACCCTGATGCCTCCTCATCTACTGGTCCAACACTACCTTCAGGTGGAACCACCATAGTGCACCAATCAGTGTCCTCCACTTGCTACCTGCATGCAGCATGCTGTGTAGTACTTCCAATTACCACTGTCATGGCAACCCACTACTATAAATCTCTACATCATTTGGGAATTGTCCCTTTACCTTTCCTGTATGGTGGACACCCTTCCTGTGTGTGGGCAGCAGTGTTACAGACAGCAGGTAGCAATACCTCTTACAAGAGAGCTTGCACACTCAGGCCAGCTACATATTTTCATGAGGTTCCAGAACTACAAGCAGAGTGTAAGTACTGTTGTTGTATGCATTGTATAGCACCAGTGTTACAAGGTTTGTGTGTACATACTAGTTTAATATGGACTTCAGTCTGTCTGCATAGCTCTCGACTGTGTGCCTATCCACTTGATGGACAGAGGTGTGCGTGTTATGTTTTGCCTGTCCGCCACACAGGTCTTGTGTCAGATATATCACTGTCTGTGTGTGTGTTGATTGCTATCAGTACATGGCTACATCCGTTTGTGTTTCTGACTTCATATTCCTGACTAAGGGTATGTTGCAGACTATCCTGTAACAGCAGCAACTTGCTTACTGTATGACAACAGTATTTCACATATGGGCTTGTGTTCCAGCCTCTATCCTCCACCTACATACCAGGCTTTGTCCATATGACATGCTGTCAGTGGTTGTTATGTAGTGGCCTGTGAGTATGTCATGCTGCCATTCCTGCCATCATTCCACTGCTGTTGTGGCCCCCACACATATTGTGGGGTTGGGGCCATATATGTGTGGGCTTCATCTGCATAATGCATGTGTGCCCTTATGCAGTCCAGAGGCCAGTGTATGTAACAGTGGTATATGGCCCTGTATGTCAGTCTATGGGGGGTGGGAAGGGTACAACATAACTAACATAGGCTGTTACAACATGTAAGGGGTGTCAGGGGTAAGCTGCCTTAAGGTATCTGGATGTACATTATGTGTCTGTGTATCTGTATATTAGGAATGTTTATTGCTTCCACATTGTACATTCCCTATGGTAGCCAGACTGCACTGCATGATATGTTATTAATACCAGCCTAACATCATACAGGTGGGATGGATTACTGTTAACATCTTGTGTCCATGTTGTGTCAGGTCCTGGTTATGGGACTTGCAACAGTTGGTATTGTATCGCAGGGCAGACCTGTTTGGCTGGGGGGGATATCAATACGTACAAACTATCGATATATGTGCAGTAACAGAAACCAGATCTCCAACCCCCCTGTTGAGCTCACTATGCACCATGACCCGGACCTGGCGATGGGTGACAGATTCCTGTCCATGCCCACTCCCTGGGGGATGAGCCCCATCCCCTGAGGTGGTTCCTCCCGAAGGTGGTGCATGACCAACAGACGAGGGGTTCCCAGGTTGGGCCCCAGACGTGCTGGTGCCTGGTGCCACGGCCAGCTGAGGTGGGACAGGTGGGTCCATTGTGACCCACATTCCCATATGTGCTATGGTGTTTAAGTTTTAGCAACATATGTGGGTTAATAATAGTCAACACATTCCAGGATTAGGTATAACAGCATGCATAGATATTCCCATTAACCCAAACACCAGATATGGAACAGTTGTATTGCAAATACAACATAGGTTCATAGTTTCATAGGTAGGTACTAGGCTATTGGCCCTAGGGCCTATACAAGCCTAGCCAAAAAGGTACCCTGGCTTTCGCCACCCAAGAAAATTATTTTCTTGTGCCCCTGTTGAGCAGAGCCACAGAGGTGATCCCTGGGGTGAATTTCCTATTTCCCATCCAATCATCAAGATTTTTCTTGAAGAGTGCTAATGAGGAGCTTTGTTTTATATAGATAAGTAGTTTGTTCCAGAGTATGGGAAGTCTCTGGGACAGGAATCTATCTCTCTAGCATGTTCTGTTTATTGTGGTGACAAGGTTTAGGTCACTAGAACATGTAGCTTGGTGGGATTTCTTTAAGTGGAACATGTCCAAACAGCTCTGGGTTTGACATAGCCTTGTATGTTAGGGATAGATCACTTCTGAGTAGGCGATATGCGAAGGAGTAAAGCTGGAGTTTTTTGAGACGGTCTGCATAGGGCATCTGTTTGAGGCCAGTAATCCTCTTTGTGAGGTATTTCTGTGGCCTTTCCAGTTGTTGTAGATGACTTGTGAGGTACATACCAAAAGGGGGGGCTGTACTCTATAATGGGTCTAATGAGTGACAAGTGGACAGGAACAATGACCTCTTTTTTCTGGATGAGAAACCATTTGTGATGAAGTGTGCAATGTAGAAGGATTTCCTGGCTACTCTGGCGATGTGATTATCAAAGGAGAGAATACTGTCCACCTGTGTCCCAAGGTTTCTTATCATACTTTCAGTGTTAAGTAGACTACCACCTATGTGGTAGCTCATTGGTACAGAGTTTTTACCAAAGAAGATGACAATGCACTTTTTGGCATTGAGCTTGAGGCCATGGCTTTGACACCAGGCATCTGTCTCAGTGAGGTCCTTTTGTAGGATGTTCACATGCATATATGGGACCACAGTGGTAATTACAACAACATGCAGGTACATTGATGGCACCATGCCACCATTGTGGGAGTATTTTAACATAGCACATGCATAGAAATACATTTAAATAATTATCGAATAGGACATATGTCCCAACATTAGAGTTAAGCCAACAAATACCAGTTGAGGTGTGTATTTAGTTTATTGTTGCAGATATATGGTGGGGGAGAGAGAAAGATGTCAGTTAACAACTAGTATATTCCTGTAGTTCGCATTATAGGTTCATAGGTTCATAGGTTGATACAAGGCTATCTGCCCTAGTGCATTTATAAGCCTAGCTGGAGTGTGTTTGGCTTCCGCCACCCTTTTAGATTAGTTGACTGTGCCTCTGTATAGTAGATCACAGAAGATAACCCTTTTAAGGTTAGTTTACTGTGCCTCTGTCTAGTAGGGACACAGAAGACATCCCAGGGGTAAACCTATGATCTCCCATCCACTCATCAAGATTTCTCTTGAAGAGGGTCATTGAGGGGCTCTGCCTAACATGGATTGGGATTTTGTTCCAGAGTGAGGGGAGCCTCTGGGATATGAATCTGTCCCTCCAGTATGTCCTATTTATTTCTGTGTTGAGGTTTAAGTCCCTGGAGCATGTAGCTCTAAGGGATTTGGATTTCCTGAGGTGGAGCATGTCCATTAATTCTGGCTTGGACATGGCTTTATACGTCAGGCACAGATCGCCTCTGAGTAGGCGTTAAGCAACTGAGTAGAGCTGGAGTTTCTTTAGCCTAACTGCATAGGGCATCTGTTTGAGTCCCTTGATCCTCTTGGTGAGGTACTTTTGGGGTCTTTCCAGTTGCTGCAGGTGTCGAGTAAGGTACATCCCAAATGGGGCATTGTATTCAATTATGGGCCTGATGAGTGATGAGTAGAGGGGCACAATGACCTCTCTTGATCTAGATGTGAACCCTTTCGTGATAAGATAGGCTATATAGAAGGTCTTTCTAACCACTTTGGCAATGTGATTGTCAAAGGAGAGATTGCTATCTACTTGGGTCCCCAAATCCCTAATTACATCTTCCGTACTTAATGGATTACCACCTATGTGGTAATTTGTGGACACTTTGTTTTTCCAAAGGGGATGACTATGCACTTTTTGGCATTTAGCTTTAGGCCATGGCTCTGGCACCAGTTATCCCTCATTGTGAAACCCTTTTGGAGGATGCTTGTGTCAGTCGGTGAGTCGATTATGGCACCCAGTTTGCAGTCATCTGCGAACTTGGTCAGCCATAGTCCTCCCGTGTTAGCCTGTACCTCAGACAAATATATACTGAACAAGAGAGGTCCCAGGACTGAGCCTTGTGGGACGCCACTTGTAACTGGTTTAGAGTCTGACATGGCACCTGCAATTCTGACCATGTGGATTCTATCTCTGAGCCAGTTTGCAACCCATGTTGTGACATAGGGGTTGATATTTAAGCTGGTGAGCTTATTTATGATGCCCGAGTGGGGTATTGTGTCGAAGGCTTTTGCGAGGTCCAGGTAGGCTGTGTGGACTACCTTCCCTTCATCTATGGCCTTGGTGACTGTTTCAAAGAAGTTGACCAGGTTCAAGAGGCAAGATCTGCCCTTAACAAAGCCAAATTGGGTAGGATCCAGTGTTTGGAGGTACCCAATGTCTTTGTTTATGAGTTCCATGATGATATGCTCAATAGCTTTGCAGACCAGGCTAGTCAGGCTTATAGGGCGATAGTTTCAGGGGTCCATTGTGGCATCACCTTTGTGGAGTGGGAACACTGTTGCTGTACACCATTCCTTGGGTACATATCCTGTAGTAAGGCTGAGATTGAACAGTGACTTTATGTGAGGGTTCAGATCTTCTTGGAGCTCATGTAAGACACAGCCCGGGACACCATCCAGTCCCATTGATGCTATGTTTTTTGCTTTGGAGTGGGCAGCTCTCACCTGTGCATCTGTGATGTCAGGGAGGCTACACTCTGTTGGGATAGACATTTGCTCTTTTGGAGGGGAAGGGGGGAGAAGTTTGCACTGAACCTGTCAGTCAGGATGTTGGCAATGTCTGCGGGTTCAGTGTATTTTTTGTCATTTTGCACTAACTCAGAGCATATCTGGGAGATGCCACCCAGGTTCCTGACATAACTAAAGAAGGCCTTGTGATTATCTTTAGCATCTTGTGCAATTTTTCTTTCGAAGCTGGCCTTAGATGATTTTATGAGGTATCGTAGTTTCTTGCTAGTACTGATCAGGGATGCCTTCCCTTTTTGGGATTTTGCTCTGTCATGTAGTAGCTTCCTCCTTCTGTTGTATAGCTTATTTATGGCTGGGGTCCACCAGACAGGTCTCCTGCCTTTGGAGGAGTGAGTCTTGGTTTTATTTGGGATAGCACGATCCATGCATTCCTGTAGGTGCCCATAGAATGCATTTGTAAAGGATTCTGCGGTTTGGGCCATATGTTTCACTGGCCCAGGGGCTTTGAAGGATTCCACCTCGGTTTTGAGAAGTGTGAAGTTTGCTTTTGAGAGGTTCTTCAACGTGGTTTCCTTGGCTGGGGGTGGGGATGGGATATGGATGTCCAGTGAGATTAATTTATGGTCAGATCTTACCAATGAGGGGTATACCTCTGGTATGGAACATAGAGTCCCCATGTTGGTGATGATCAGGTCCAATATGTTTTCCCCTCTTGTGGGAATGGTGACCAGTTGTTCCATAGCATTTGAGTTTATAAATTCTAGGAACCGTTGGGCGAGGGTGTTGGGGCTTGAGTAGTGCTCCCAGTTTATGTTTGGGTAGTTGAAGTCACCCAATATAATGGTGTTTGGAAAGACCTTCATATTCTCCAGTGTTCTCAGGAAAGCCAAGTGGGGTTCCTGAGTTTGGGAGGGTGGTCTGTAGCAGGCTAAAAACTGAAAGGCAGTTTTGCCCACTGTTAGTTGCACATGGATGGTCTCCGATGTTTCGTGCAGTGCCACTAACCTGGAGGTGTGGGTATCTTTGATGAATATGGATACTCCTCCTCCTTTTGTGCTTCAGTCCGAGTTTTGTGGCCGAAAAGCATGGTATGAGGTATAACCTGGTAGTTCTGGATTGCTCTCGGGAGCCTTGAACCAGGTTTCTGTTACTGCACAGATATCGATATTCTCCATACTGAGGAGAGCCTCGAGTGCATGCATCTTGAGGTTTAGACTTCTGGCATTGAGCAGCATTACCCTTAGTTTCTTTTTCCTTGTGTTGTCTATGGAGGTGGGTTTGTCTTTTGAGCCTTACCTAAAAAAGACACTATGGGGGTGGCAAGAGCCTTAGCCAGTATTCGAAAGCCCAGGGGTGACAGGTGCAAGCCATCCCTAGCGAAGCAACGTGGCTTGTCGAGCATGTCATCCCAGGCTGACAGACACTGGATCCCCTTTGAATGACACCAATACTTTAGCCAATTGTTAAAATTGACCATTTTGTCTTTATACTGTGGCATCATTCTTGGTGAGGGTAAGATGCTACTCAACGTCAGGGTCATACCGGCCTGGGCTACATGATCAGAGAGCTCCTCTAGGTCTCTTTTCATGTAGTCCAGGGAGGTACATCTCAGGTCATTCACACCAGCATGGACAATGACGGAGTCATATTTGTACTTGCTTTGGAGTGACCTGAGTGCTTGTGTTATGTGGCGGATCCTGGCACCCGACAGGCAGCTTACAGTGACCTTCTCCTTGTTCAGTCTGGTGAGTGGGACGTCAGTATGTCTGACAACAGAGTCACCTATTACAAGTGTATTAGGTGTGTTGTTTAGCCTTAAGGGCTGTGACTGTGTGGCATACTGACTTTGTGAACTATGTGATATGTGGGTATAGTTGTGGGGTAGCAGTTGCTTGGATGTCTGCTTTGGAGGTCTCTGCTGCTTGGGCAGATTGTTATTTAGAGCCTCCGAGTATGTTTTTGTGGTTTTGTTGTTATGTTACTTTCCTAGTCAATGTTGTTATCTGTACCTTGCAAGTATTAGTACACTACTCTATTGCCTTAGTTTGGACAGTGGTATGGCTGTAGAAAACTATATACATGAACTGGGTTTACCTGCAGTATGCACCTCCTAACTGGTATACCTGTGGAGGAATTGTTTGTTAGCACTAACTGTTTCTACACATACTCCCAAATTCCAGGTTGATGTTATGCACATACCTGCCCATCTCTTTTTGCACAGACTCTGGGCATGTCTTGACCACATGCAGGTGAACCGGGACATATTTTGACTATTGCCTCTTGAACATTTAGTGAATTGTACAATGACAGGGTTGTTTTCATTGACATTTTCCAAAGATGTTTAGGCCTGACAGTCAGTTATATGACATGAAATGCTGTCTACATGTCAGAGATTAGCACACTGATATGCCAGGGTGACAGGGTGACAGCCGGCAGATATGGGCCAATTTACTGGACGTTCTGGACATTTCTGTACACTTGTGGGGTATGATTCTGCATACAGCTTACTACTACTCCCAGGATTTGGATCATTGCTGTGTCTGCTAAAAATAAAACACTGTCCATCACAGTTGTGTGTGCTATATAGATATTGCTGTGCATCTGTTATCTGATTTCTGTCTATAATTCTCCTGTGGTTTTACATTCTGACCTTGTATTACAACACTCTTATACAGGATTTCCTAGACAGTTATATTATGTAGCACAGTGTGGGTGACAGTGATGAGTGATACCTTATCATTCAGAGCAACTGCAACACTAACAATACCATACAATACCAGAGTTAACAGTACCAGTACAAGATATAAATCTTTTATTTCTAGGCACAGTGTTCATATCTGACAGATCTGTGGGAGCAATATTTGTTAGCACTACCTGAATGTTGCCACACAAATTACCAGATTCCACATTAGTATTTTGCACATACATCTCACTCTGTTACTGTACACTCTCTGGTCACAGCTTGACAACAGGGGGTGTAGATGGGACATACTTGGCTTATTACTTAACATTTTGGGGAGTTGCTAGAGTGACAGGTTTGTTCTTATAGATATATGACAATCAGTTGTATTTCTTGTTTGCTGCTAAACATCTGGGATCATCCCACTGATTTCCCAGGGGGACAGGCAGCAGATATGGGCTGATTTACTGGACATTCTGTACAGTTGTGGGGTATGATTCTGTATGCAGCCTACTATCACTCCCAGGATTTGAACCATGGCTGTGTGTGTTAAAAATTCAACAGTTCATTTCTCAGTTGAGTGCGCTATTTGAATTTTGTTGTTTGTCTTTTCACTGTTTTCCGTCTTTGTCTCCCTCAGTTGTACTATATGCCCTCTTGGGATTACACCAGTCATATACAGACATTCCTACACATTGTATTTATGTAGCACAGTGTGGGTAACAGTGCTTAATACAACAGTACTATTAAGTGATTGCAAATCTACATTACCATATGATACCAGAGTAAACACATGCAGTCCAGCAGTTAGACCTTTATTGACAGGCTATTATGCTTTTATTTACATACAACCTATATGAGACTCTTCCTGACATATTCTCTGTTGTATGCAGTACATGCCTTAAACAATACAGGTTCTATACAGGCAAATAACTTACTACTACTTTTAGATTTATTTCCTATGACAGTACATGCAAGAGTATTACTAACCTGCCTCGCATCACAACTGCTCCAAGCAACATCCATGGGCCTCCTGGTTCATAGCCCGCTTACTTGCCGCTGTGAAGACATGAGGAATATTTAGCCATACCTATCCATAATATACATGAGCTGGCAATTATTAAACAGATAGTGGACTGATACACATGGCTTGGACCTCCCCTGTCCTCCTAGCCTCTTGGATCCACTGATCCAAGAGATCCCCCTTTCACCGCTTCAGGTCAGCATTGTGATGCCTGACCTGCTCACCAGTTCGGGGTATGCCAGTGGCACTGGTGAAGTCACGGACGAGACGGTCCCAGGCTTCTACTTTGTATTGGGAACCCTGGTACTGGCCCTGCAGCAGTCTCATGTCATGGTCTTTCACAAGGAGTCCTGCCATGACTCTGGACTCCTGGATGCCCCAATGCTGTGCCTGAAAGCGCACACCCTCTCCCATTCCAGACATAGTGCCTACAAGGGGAGGCTACAACCAGTTATGAGATGTATTCCCGCCTGTTGGGTTTAAATAGGGCTGGTTTCCCACACTTTGCTGTGACTGGACAGCTTTGAAAAGGCTAAGCTATGGGAAAACCTGCTTACCTAAGGTTGGCATTGCTTATAGGGGTATACCAATGGGCAGACTGAGTTAGCTGGCCTACACATTGCTTACACCTAATAAGCTGGGCTGTGCAATGCTTAGCGTTGCTTAATATTTAAGTTGCATTATATTTGCATTGTGGCATTGATTTATTATTCATTACATGTTATATATGTCTTTGGTATCCATGATTCATGTGTACATACACTGTATGGGGCCCTTATGTTTATTAGGGGATTTCAAAACTTTATTACAATGATACCTCACATCTGGGCTTAATGCAGTACTACAGTTCACATACTTATGTTATGTAGTACGTTATACAACATAAGACTGCATATAGAGTCCTTCCACATGTTCAGTTTGAATTTCCTATAGTGAGGATCTGTTTGTTGATACCTCAATCTTATGTACTGCTGTTATGGCTTAGTGGTTAGCTACTGTGACTATAGCGTAAAGGGTCCTGGATTCCAGACCTGCAAAGGCTGTTTATTTTGTTTCTGGCCAGATCAGCAGCTGTTGCATACAGAGTGATTAAGGCACTTTTAAGCAATTGTAAGTGGGTTTGCGTAGGTTTGCACAAGGGTAAGCTATGCTAACCTTCGGTGAAATACGCTTACAAAGAGTTAGCTTCGATATTGCTTAACCTGTGTGCGCATTGCTTACCCCCACACAAACAGGCTTAAACTCACTTACTACTGCTTAAATATGCTTACTCCTGCTTGCTACTGCTTAATAGTGTTTAGACTTGCTTACTAGTGCTTACTCCCACTTACAACCACACTAATTTAGACAGTAATGTCTAATGGTTCTTGGAAAGGTGGTGGATTTGGTAACTGTATGGAGTTATCATTCATTACAAATTTTACCTTCCATTTGTATGCCTGATTCCTGTGTACATATACTGTATGGGGCACTTGTGATTATCTGTGGACTTTGCAACATTATGACAATGACACCTCACATCTGCATTTAATGCAGTACTCCAGTTCACAAATATATGTTTGAAATATATAAATGTTATAAATATATGTTATTGTAGGTTGTGCAACAAAATAAATTGATCATATAGTGATATGACATGGAAAATGTTTTGTACTGGAGTGGGACTCGAACTGGGAATAACTGCACGTAAGGTGAATGCTCTGCCCACTACAATATTGCTGTACTGCTTAATTTGCATATATCTTGCTTTTTATCCTCTTGTGCCATTTAAGCTGCATTAACCAAAGCTAAGCAACGGGGAAACCCACGCACCTATGGTTAAATTTAATCTGTTCCATAAAAAAAAAATTCTTTATATTTTACATTTTAACTATTGTTCTTGTAAACGTGGGGGGATGTTGCTGGGGGTATGCAAACACCTATAAGCGGTCTCACTCATTCTTTTATTCATACTCTGCTGTTCTTCATTGCAGAGACGTGCATATTCTGAGAGCTCTGCTCTCAGACATGCCCCCTGCATTTGTACATGCTCCATGTACGTTTAGGAGCTCAGGCAGCGCGGCTTCATTAATATGCATGGCGCACTGCCGTCCTGCTCCTAAACTGCCAGTTCTGTGCAGGACTAAGCTAGTTCTGCATGGAAGGATAGTGCATCCGGGGGAAAGTGTCTAGCAACACTTATAGATTATTGCAGACTACAAGGTATCCACATGTTTCCATATTTAGACAACTTGCTTATCTTTGCAGAGTCTTTTCCAAAATATCAGGAGTCTCTCTCTTGGGTGAAAAATCTCTTGCACAAGCTGGTATTGCAAGAGAACAATCAAAAGTCTTTTTTGATTCCCTCACATAAAATTGTGTTCCTGGGATGCCAGCTAGACACCTCAGCTGAAGGAGCATTTCTTTCACAAGAAAAAATTGATCTTTATTTAGATCTATTTATAATGTTTTCCACTTAGACTTCAGTCACTGCAAAGGAATACCTCACAATTCTGGGTATCATGGCATCTATAATTCTCATAATACCCTTGAAAGACTCCACATGACAAAGATCCATTTGTATCTCAAATCGCTGGTTTCAGCATCAACATCTCATCCCTTTTCATATCTCAGTACTGGACTTTGTCAGAAGACAAATGCTTTGGTGAACACAACAGATATCCTCAAATCCAGGTCTGTCATTCTCCATTCCTGTTCCAAAGCAATCAGTCACCTCAGACACTTCAGAATTTGCTTGGGAACAGTTTTGGGAGGGGCAAAAGTGCAGGGGGTGTGGGATACAGATGCAAGCACATAAATATCAAGGAGATGCTTGCCCCAATCAAGGCACTCAACTTTTGAAACCATCTCTGTTTTCCGTAACCTCTTCAAGTAGTTACAGGCAATGCCACACTCGTGGTACATCAACAAGCAAGAGGGAACAAGGTCATACTCCCTTTGGAGACTAGCCATGTTAGTTTGGGATATTGCTTCACAGTACATTCTCACTCTATAGGCATCCAACATTCCATCAGAGCAAAACTGTGTGGCAGACAAGCTGAGCAGGACCAGGACAGGCCCTCAAAAATGGAAAAGAGATCATGGGGACTACCAAGATTTGATCTATCTTTAGGGACTTCCTCAAATAGACCTCTTTGCCTCTTCTCTGAAAAGTCAACTGGCAAAAATCTGTTCCAGGAAGGAATTCCCCATGATCATTGTGGTGACTCCCTTCTCTTCCGGGCAATTATGGTTCTCCATGTCTTTTGGAAATGACCAGGGGGCAATTACCGCAAGCTTCCTCACTAAATGGTTCTACTAACACAAGCACATGGGTGCTTGATACACCCTGTCAGCAGTCTTCAGTTGACTGCCTGGATGATAGAGTCTTATTTCCTTTTAGGTACCTGTTTTCTGAGAATGTGCAGCAGATACTAACGGAGGCAAGAAAGACTGCTACTAGAAAATCATATATTAGCAGATGGAAAAGATTTTCATGTTGGTGAAAACAACATAATTAGCACCCATTCAGGACTAGCTGTTCTCTGGCTTTGCAGTATTTTTGTGTGTTACTATCCTATGTCCTTTCTTATTTCTCTATCAAGGTTCATTTATCAGCCATTTCACCATGTCTGCCCATGGATCCCCCTCTTTCAATGCAGCCTCATGATAAAATGTTATTGAAAGGGATTTTTCATAAGAGGCCTTTAAATAAACTGGTGGCTCCTCCTTGAGACCTTAATTTTGTGTTAGAGAAGCAAACACTTGCTCCATTTGAACTAGCTAATCTGTCTGACTTAAGATTCTTAACATGGAAAACAGTTTTACTGATTGCTCTGAACTCTGCAAGAAGAGTGTTTGAGTTGCAAGCTCTTATGGCGAGTCAGCTCTCTCTCTCTCTCTATCTCATTTTCCATAGGGGCAGGGTTTCTTTGAGAACTAATCCTTTTTTTCATGCTTAGAGTTGTATCTGAGTTTACGTAAACCAAACAGTCTAATTCCCCATTTTCTTTCATGAACCTAAAAATAAGGAAGAAAGGAAGTATCCAAAGAGGTACTCCATAATTCAGATGTTCACAGACATCTTGGGAACTATCCTGACAGAACTAAAGCTTCCCATCATTGGATTCATTGTTTGTTTCTTGTGAAGGTAAGAAGAAGGGACAACCTGTGTCAAGACAAATAGTTGTCTAAAATTATTAAGTTTTGTTATACCCACCATGACAAATCAATTCCAGGAAGGGTAAAGGCCCACTCTACCAAGGTCTTGGCTTCATCTATGGCTTTTTGGAAAGGGTTGGATTCTAGAAATATTCTAGAAACTAGTACTTGGTTCTCTATACATAATTTTACAAAGCACTATAAGCTTGATTCCTTTTCTAGGTCTAGATCAAGTTTTGCTAGGACCATTCTGCAGGGGCTACTGGAACTTCTCCTTCCTCCTCCCAAGTATAGTTAGCTATGGTAATCTGCCCATATAGCTAAGGCTACTGCAGAAGTGATTAATATGAAAAACATAGTACAGTTGTATAAGATGAATTTACAGAAACCATAGATATTTGATCACTACTGCAGTAGCTTATCTTTCCCTCCATCCCCCTTGTTTTTGGTGCAATTTTATGACAGACTTTGGACATTTATTATTTGTTATTCCTAGCATTATCCTTTCAGGGCTCAGCCTCCCTTGGTCTGGTGGCAGTACATGTCTGAAGGGCTTCACACCCAAACTTGTCTTTTAGTCAGTTCAACTCGAGTTGCTTGACAGTTTTAGTGCATGGAAGGTGCCCCAATGCTCTGGAAGCTGGTCAGCTCTTATATCCTTGGCAGGATACAACCCATATAGCTAAGGCTACTGTAGTAGTGATCATTTGAATATCTATTGTTAAGTTCAATTTACACAACTGTACTTTGTTTAATTAAACCTCAGACAGAGAAATGTCTGTTAAAGGAGGTCAAAGCCTGTTGCTGCTGAATGCTCTGCTGCTGCAACTGTTCTGGAATGGTGACATTTCCAGTGGTTGTACTCTGGAAGAAAGCCAGTAACAACTTCTGGAATGGTGACATTTCCAGTGGTTGTACTCTGGAAGAAAACCAGTAACAACTTCTGGAATGGTGACATTTCCAGTGGTTGTACTCTGGAAGAAAGCCAGTAACAACTTCTGGAATGGTAACATTTCCAGTGGTTGTACTCTGGAAGAAAGCCAGTAACAACTTCTGGAATGGTGACATTTCCAATGGTTGTACTCTGGAAGAAAGCCAGTAACAACTCAAGTTGTCTCAGTATTAAATGTATTACAGAAGACCTCAAAACTCAACAGTTCATGTAATATGCCAACAAGTGATTAAAGTAAATGTATACTAAACAAGATGCTGTCACCCCGATTATTACGTCACTGAAGAAAATAACCAGCCATAAAACTAAATCCTTGATAATAAGCTACATAAGCATAGCCACTCCTATTCCTTGAAACAAGAAACCCATGCTTCCATCTGCCTCAAAACACTTGTATCTGTGAAAATGTAGATGATCCCTAAACAAATCAGTCAGCTGAGTGTGGACCGCTGCTATACCCGTAACAAAATGTTATAATATAACCTGAACATTTGCTTAACAATGCAGCAGGAGGATTGTCAGCCAGCATAACTCTATCCATTAAATGCAGGCTACAACAATCATGAATTCTCAAAATACCAAAGAAGACCAGAACCTAATACCTTAAGCCACCTGCTTATTTTAATGTGAACACTGCTGTGATAATCAAGCAGATGAGTCAATAAAATTAGTCAGATATCTTTGATCAAAAATGTACATTACTCAGAAAACGTATAAAAAGAGAGAACAGCAACTTAGTCATGGTTATAAAACTTGCCCCCAGCTAGTGACTTTAAAATCTGTTAGGGATTGAAGCCTGGACTATGACCACTCAGTCCCACAGACAAACTGCTGGAACCATTTCATACAAAACTCTAAAATGCAGAAAAACTTTTGAAAGTTTGATGTATGCTTTTTTTTTTTTTTTTAAAGATCCTACCTACTCAATCACTGGCAGACAGATCCATATATCGAAAACGAGCCTGCTAACATTGACTTGTAAAAATAATGAAACTGTGTACAAGAAGGCCAACTTCATCTTCTGTTCTAATGAGCCAGCCACCATAGTGATGAAATTACAGTCTGCTTGGTGCATAAAATACCTGGCTCTGTCCCCCAGGACTTGCCTGAGGAAAATATGCTTGCAGGCATGCCAGTCTTACTAAGATTTATTAAACGTAACTCTCTTGGCAGCTTTAGTCCTTTTCCTCTTTAATGAGAAGTTTCAAGGTATCTATAAAGTGGCAACAATAAAGAAAGGCCAGAGACAGACAATATCATTTTCAGGAAGAAAAGTCTATAGATCGTTTATTCTCTGATGTGGTAAATGGGTTTTGGCTACAAACCAGAATAAGCAAAAATGTTGCTTATATGTAGACAGTTTTTTTTTTTTTTTGTGATGTACTCAGACATGGATTCCATTTTTTTGAGTTGCTTATGAATGTATTTTATGTGCTCATATTGCACGTTTGTATAAACAATCTGTTCTTCACTAAGATTCACACAGACACACACACACACACACACACACACACACACACACACACACACACACACACACACACACACACACACACACACACACACACACACACACACACACACACACACACACACACACACACACACACACACACACACACACACACACACACACACACACACACACACACACACACACACACACACACACACACACACACACACACACACACACACACACACACACACACACACACACACACACACACACACACACACACACACACACACACACACACACACACACACATACTGGTGCATGTAATACAACTTTGGCTGGACTGTACATATACAAAGAATTAGAATATTTCTTGCAGGACACTATATTACCCCATTGTACAGAAACATGTAAGCTACCATGGTGATGTAGGCACATTGAAGAACACACCCCTCATACTTTTTGGAAGACTACCTATAATCTAGAACAAAAAGTCACATTTAAAATAACACATTCCTTTTACAGTTTATTAGCAAATATGGTATGACGTGGTAACAGGTACTGTTAAGTTGTGGGGAACATACTTAATTTGCAAGTAAATTCCAGTATACCCATGGGTTTTCTCACTTTCAACAAACTTAGAAAGTTAAAACCAAGAAATGGCAAAACAAAACACAGTATCAATTCAATCAAAAAATAAAAAAACTGCAATGCAAACTTCACATAAAACCTTAAAACTTTGACACACTAATACAACCGGTAAGCACTTTCGTTCAAAAAGAACTTCTTCAGACCTAGTTGTCATTACATCATACTTCATTTAAATATTCAATCAAATCACATCACATGACTCTTTAGTGTTTTAACCTTTTTTTATTCAGAATAACTTTAATATTTTCTCTATCATTAATATCTGGACTCACACATAGGTTCATAGGTTCATAGGTTCATACTAGGCTATCTGCCCTAGGGCATTTATAAGCCTAGCCAGAGTATGTTTGGCTTTCGCCACCCATTTTAAATTAATTTTGCTATGCCCTTTTTCGAGGTTAGTATACTGTGCCTCTGTCTAACAGTGACACAGAAGTGATACCCGGGGTAAACCTATGATCTCCCATCCACTCATCAAGATTCCTCTTGAAGAGAGTCAATGAGGGACTCTGCCTAACCTGGACTGGGATTTTATTCCATAGTGAAGGGAGCCTCTGGGTTATGAATCTGTCCCTCCAGCATGTCCTATTTATTTCAGTGCTGAGGTTCAAGTCTCTCGAGCGTGTAGCTCGATGGGATTTGGATTTTTTGAGGTGCAGCATGTCCCTTAATTCCGGGTTGGACATGGCCTTATACGTCAGGCACAGGTCACCTCTGAGCAGGCGGTATGCCACTGAGTAGAGCTGGAGTTTCTTTAACCGGGCAGCATATGGCATCTGTTTGAGCCCTTTGATCCTCTTGGTGAGGTACTTTTGGGGTCTTTCCAGTTGCTGCAGGTGTTTGGTAAGGTACATCCCAAAAGGGGCATTGTACTCGATTATGGGCCTGATTAACTTTATTTGCCAGCAGTACTCTTTCCAGTTTAAATCTTCTTCAGCATCCCATCTTGCAGAATAGTTATTAACCTGATCAATTCATGAATGACCTTCATTCTGTAATTCCTCAAGCTGACTGTATCCAATACGCTGACGACTCCACACTCATATGCGCTGCTGCTTCTCAATCAGAACTTCAGTCACTAACCCAAATGACCTTTAGTACAGTTGAAAACTGGCTCCTACAAAGACGTCTTATCCTTAACCCCAAAAAAAAAAATGCTACTATTTACCCCCACCCGCAGAACCTCCCCACTTAACTTTACTATTACTTCAAATGATGGAACTATAATATCTCCGGAACCAACCACCAAACTACTCGGGGTACTAATAGATAACAACTTGTCCTTTGAACCTCACATTAATAACACCATAAAAATAGTAAACAAGAAACTAGGTTCCCTCTATAGAATAAAACCCTTTCTTACACCTCCAGCCAGGGTTACTATTGCTCGTACCCACCTCATCTCTACCTTGCTCTATGCCTCCCCTATCTATACCAAAATATGTAGAAGTAATCTGAGTAAACTTACATCCTCCTACAACAATATTGCCAGATTTGCAGCTGGGTCCTCCTATAGAACTCATCACTGTATCAATCTGAATCAGTTAGGATGGTTAGAGCTGCCAAATTTAATACTTTTCAATCAATTAATATTAGCCCATAAGATCGTGTATTTACCTCAAAATACACCCATACTTACATCCCTAGTCATCCCCTATAATAACCTCAAGACCTTACGCTCAGCTAATAACCTACTTGTACAAATATCAAAATCCAACAACTTAGCTGGTGACACCTTGTTCTCCAATACAGTAGGTAAAGCCTGGAACATCCTCCCAAGCCAGCTAACCTCAATATCCTCTGTCAGCTTATTTAAAAGCAAGCTTAAACCCTACCTCAAATCACACTGGCTATGCCCCTGTGTTAACCCAGACTAAGTACCTAACTATTAACTAGACTCCCACAATTCCTAGCCTATCATGATCTTGTGTTGTCTCACTAATTTTTAGTGAGCTTAACCTTCCTTAGGATTTTTTCTCATGTAAATAAGTATATACTGTGGAATGATCAAACACCTTCATATAGTATTACAACCTATGTGTTAAATAACACTAGAAATCCATCCTTGTTTGCTGTTCTTCTATACTCTATCTATTGATCTCTAGTGTTTTTCTTTCTTAGGTTTTGTGAGACCTTAGTATCTCTTATCATAAATTACTAGGTGTATCTAATTTTGTAATATGTTATAAAGATTTGTACTACACCATTTCTAATACAAATGTATTAGTCTTATTCATCTATTCTTAGATAAATTTTTCCTTTTTCCTACTGAAATATAAAATATATAATCTTAGGCTTGTACTATAATTGTTAAAACTTATGTACCAAATTATACTGTTATTGTCTTTGTCTTGACCTTTTATGTTGTTGTAATTTGTGGAGCTTTTCTCCCTGGGCCTCCACTGAAAATGGACATATATCCAGCTGGACTAGCCCAGTCAACAAATGTAAAATAAAATAAAATAAAAATAAAAAATAAAATTATTGAACATTTATAAAAAACTTTAACACTCTGATGGCAGATTGCTACATGTCTTGCTAAAGCATTTGTCAGATCTAGCTTTTCAACTGCCTTCACATGCTCATAAATCCTACAATAAAAACTACGAGTTGTTCTCCCTATATAAAAAGCTGAACATAAGCTGCACAAAGCAACATAAACAATACATTTAGACTCGCACTTGTAACTACCTAACAGATTAATAACATCATTCCTAGCTATTATAGATACTTTGGTGCCCTTGTAATGACAACCAAGTCTGAAGAAGTTTTTTTGAACCGGTTGTATTAGTGTGTCAAATAAAGTTTTAAGGTTTTATGTGAAATTTTGCATTGCAGTTTTTTTTTTTTGTTTTTTAAACTTAGAAAGTTGCTGGGCAACAATCTCCCATAGTGATATGAGGCCCATGTCGGCTGGGATATTTTATATCATGTAAATTTGAAGTTTATATTGTAGCACTTTTGCTAATCAGGCAACAACTAATGAATGTTCCTCAGTGGCTTCCTTTAGTCATTGAGGCTAGCCATGCCAATATGCTTCATCAGTGACGTGCACTTGCATGAGGACCTCTGAAGCACATTGAGCATGCACAGGTGGGTCAATCACTTCTGTAGGGATGTGAGGAGTACTAGTTTATTATGTGTTCCTTGGAGGTGCTAAAGAATAAAACTGCCATCACAGTTAGAAAAAATGCGACAACTACACACTTTCCATGCTAATATTCACACCCTAACACAATCATACCATGTCAGCAATTTGTAGTTTACACAACAGAGGCAGCATGTCTAATGGCACTAACAAGCAGTCCTCTGTTGCATATCAAGTGCCAAAAATTCTCAGGAATGTGACCTGGTGGGTAGCCATGGTGAAGCTGTTAAAAATTGGATCTGCATTCTCATTATGCTGTGGGTTTGATCAGCTTCTTACAGTGAGGCCTGTAAACTCAAACATACTACAGGAACTACTACAGCTAAGGATTTTTCTGGGACATGGAAATGAATGCAAACTTTGAGCATATTGCACATTCATGGCAACTGGTAGTCACAAAAAAAGGAAAAGTGTACTATATTGAGGAAAAGAGGCACCAGAGCAGGAATTTCAGTCAGATTGAAGGTAAGCCCTCACAGGCCTGCACTGCCCTCCATACTACTAGCCAAAATACATTCACTTGAAAATAAGATGGATCACTTAAGACTGGAACTCTCATCACAAAACAAGGTGGGAAACAACAATTTATTTGTGTTTAGTGAAATGTGATTAAACCAATATATCAGTAATAGCACAGTAAATGTAGAGGGCATGACTTTATTCTGAGCAGACAGAATTCAGTCACTATGTGGCAAGTCCAGAGGAGGGGGTGTGTGTGTGTATATGTTAATAACAACTGGTGCAGCAACTATGTAGTGACCACCACCTTCTGCTCAGAAAATATTGAAATTCTGTCACTAAAATGCAGGCCCTTTAACCTGCCAAGAGAGTTCAATGGAATATGCATCACAGCAGTCTACACCCCACCTGATGCAAATATCAGTGATGCTCTGTCCTCCTTATATCAGTCTATAAGTGATCTGCAAAACAGAAATCCAGAGCATGCAATAGTAATTGCAGGAGACTTCAATCAGGCTAATCTAAAGACTGTATTACCCCCTACCACCAACATGTAAACCTTGCCACAAGGGGGTTAAATATACTCCATAAAGTCTACACTAACATCAAAGGTGCATATAAAGCACAACCTTATCCACATCTATGGTGCTCTGACCACCTAGCCATCATGCCAGTTCCAGCTTATAAATCCATACTGAAAACCAGTACACCGGCTAGAAAATAAATAAGGATCTGGCCTTTGGGAACAATCTCAGCTCTACAAGACTGTTTCAACTGTACAGACCGATCAGTGTTTAGAGAGGCTGCTGTGACAAACAACCATATTGACTTTGACATACACTAAGTCGGTCACAGCTAACATTTCTAAGTGTGTGGAGGATGTAACAAACACCAAACTCATCCCCATATGGGCAAATTAAAAACCTTGGCTAACTAATGAGGTGTACGAGTTCTTGAAAGTAAGAAATGCAGCTTTCAAATCCCAAGATATGGAAGCTTTAAGTGTGGCCAGAGCCAAACTGAACAAAGGTATCAAAGAGATGATAAGATCCTATGGTAGAAAAATCTAGATCCACTTCAGGGACCAGAAGGATACCAGGCAACTATGGAAAGGAATTCAAACCATCACCAACTACAAGCCTACATCAGGTTCATGTGATGATAGCATCGAGTTTCTGAATCAACTGAATGAATTCTTCAGTAGGTTTCATGCTGACCACAAAACAACAGTATGCAGAAGCCCTGAAGACAAGAATACAGCGGTGCTGACCTTCAATACAATCAATGTCCCCAGAACCCTAAAATGTGTCAACCCTAGGAAAGCAACTCTTCCTGCCAACATCATGGGCAGTGTACTAAGGGAATGTGTGACAGAACTGGCGCCAGTACTCACTGACATCTTCAACACCTCACTCCATCTAGCCAGTGTTCAAAAATGCTTCAAAGAGTTGGCTATCATTCCTCTACCCATGAAACCACAGCCAGCAACTCTGAATGACTACCGACCAGTTGCTTTAACCTAGAAGGTAATGAAGTGCCTGGAGAGGTAGGTCAAAGATCATATAGCCTCAATCTTAACTGTGACACTAGACTCACTGGAATTCACATACAGGACAAACCCCAGTACAGGGGATGCCATCTCACTAGCTCTCCATGAAACACTGAACCACTTAGAAGGCAAAAACTGCTATACAAGACTGCTATTCATCAATTTCAGTTCTGCCTTCAACACTGTCATCCCACAGAATCTGATATTGAAGCTACTTCAACTGGGCATAGACTCTCATTTATGCAACTGGATTCTGAGCTTCCTTACTGAAAGGCCTCAAAATGTTCATGTGAGAGACAACAGATCCGAAAGTATCATCCTAAACGCAGGCGTGTGTCTTAAGCCCTCTCCTTTTCACTCTGCTAACACATGACTGCATGGCCAGACATGAGACAAATAGGATCATCAATTCTGTGGATGATACCACTGTTATAGGCTTGATCAAAGATGGAGAAGAGGAGGCCTACAGGAATGAGACTGGTCAACTACTGGTCTGGTGTGACAACAATCTAGCACTGAATGTCAGGAAAACAAAGGAGTTGATTGTTGATTTCAGAGGATCTCAAATACCACACAAACCTCTAGTGATGAAAGGGATGACAGTGAAAAGGGTCAAGAGTACAAAGTTATTGGGTGTTCATATCACAGAGAACTTATCCTGGTCGGTCCATGCATCTAGCACAGTCAGTAAAGCTCAGCAATGCTTACATTTTCTAAGGAAACTTAGGAAGGCAAAATTACCAAGCTCCATACTTCAGACCTTTTATAGGAGCACCATTGAAAGTGTCCTGACCAACAGCATTAATGTCTGGTATGGGAGCTAACAATCAGGATTGGAAGGCTCTTAAGAGAATTGTAAGGTCTGTAGAAAGAATCAATGGCACCTCCCTTACACATCTGGAAGATCTATACAAATGCCGGTGCATCGACAGGGCCACAAAGATTTCCAGAGATCCAATGCATCCTGCCAGTGGTCTGTACAATCGCCTCTACTCAGGCAGGAGCTACAGAAGCCTGCATTGTAAGACCACCAGACTAAATAACAGTTTCTTTACACTCTCCATTAGACCGCTGAATTCTTATGAAAAACGAACCAGGAGTCTGTCGAAACACTCAACCACTTCCGTTACATAACTAGCCTATCAAGTGGCTTATTTTATAGATGTGCAATAACCAAGTGCAATACTAAAGTAGCTCACCTCCCACGCTGAAGGAATGTAAAATGCAATACACAAAATGTGTAATAATTCAGTCTAATCATAGATATGCTGTTACTGTTTCAATTTTAATTTGACAATATTTCCTTAATATTGTTCCTTATCTTCCTTGTCTCCTGTTCTGGGATGGGTGTGGGTCACTGCTGTCCTACTTTACTTACTAATTTCTGCTTATTAAATTTTTACTGTGATATTTTATTAATTTTTCTCTGTCTATATGTGCAACTGTTTCCTGCATTGAAAATGAAGCATTGTAATTTTGTCCAGCTACACTGCTGTGTAGTTCTGAATGACAATAAAGTTTTCTTTGACTTTGACTCTGGTGCAGCAAAGAAAGTAAAGAAGGCAAAATCATTCTTATATCTACTACATAAGAACCCCCACAGTACCTGACTACAGACTTTTACGAGGGTCCCATATATATAAAGTGGATGACTTGCTTAGTCTTGAAAAGGCAGTCTGATGCCGTTAACATAATAGGGTATGATAGTGTCTGATGCCATTAACATAACCTGTTATGGTAAGCAGTGATGGCACCACTACAGTGACCTGAAGAGGTGCCACCCTGACCTTCTTAGCCAGTGCGAAGAAGAAGTCAAAGGAAGGGCACATGAGTTACATTTTAAGTAGTTATACTACTTGACTGCTCATGATTTATACTATACCTGTATCATGCTTTTGATGATGTACTTATTGATTGTCCATGTTCATTTTTTTTTCTAACTTGGAAGGCTATTATGGCGAACAGTCTTCTGTATCAGAGGGGGATGTAGATGGTTTCCACATGAAGGGGATGGATATGTTTTTTTTTTTTTACACAGTAATCTTAAGCAAATTCAGTATGCAGCTGCTGGTATGTCTGCATAGTGCCAGAGTGTGCACCTGTGTGGATGTTATCCCTAGCTTCACATTTGCCTGTTGTATACTGCAAGTGCATTTAACTCTGGTATGCTATGTAGATATTCAGTTCAGAAACTTAATGAGTGACCTATGCAGTGCTGTCATACTACATACTATGTACAGAATATAGTATAGACCAGTTGACATAATGGTTAAGGTCTTTGCCTCACATGCACAAAGTACAAGGTTCGATCCTGACCTCTGGCCAATGCCTGTTGGAGTTTGCATGTTGTCCCTGTGTCTCTATGGGGTTCCTCCCACCTACAAAAAACATGCTGAGTATTTCTATCTCAAACTCACTCAAGAATGGAGCAGTGGCCAGCAGCACAGATTCCACATGGTGCTCTATAAGGGAAGAATTGTATAAATCAACTACTATAAGCATCTGCTGTGGTGCACAATATCTTCAAGGTAGACTGTGTGTCATGGCAGGGCTAGCCATTTGATGATATAAAATATTCAGGGATGTTGACTAATGTCACCAAATGGTCATGGGTATTTGCCAATGATAAGTAGGCTGAGGACCCAGCCAAATGGTGGGAGGGGTGTATGTGTCCCTAGTGGTCAGTGTGTACCTGCAGCCCTGATTCAAAAAGCTACATGCCAGCATTGCCCAACCTGAGTTACCTGGGATATTTCTGTTGAGTGAAAACTGAACATTAATTAAATCAACCAATGAACATGACCTCAGAACTGTTACACTCAGTGGGCGCTCACTGACAGGATGAGGCTTAGAATTGGATGACATGATGGCAAGGAACAGGCTGAGAATCCAATGTTCCAGGAGACAAGAAGTACAGTGCAGCAAAGACAGTGGGGTTGGGTTCCAGATTCTATTACTCAAGAGGAGGACAGGCTAGAAATGGTGTGGGAATTGTGGTGAGGGAGAGGCTTCTGTCAGAATTAGTGACAGACCCATGGCAATCAGACTCCAACCTAATGATAGGGCAGCATTCATAATCTCAGTGTATTCCTCACAGCAGGATTGTGTAATTATGAGTGAGGAAAAGAGTGCATTCAGGCATCAGATACAGGGCCTGCTAGACAAAGCTGGACAGCAAGAACTGGTGCTGATAATGGTTGATTTGAATGCACGTATCAGGGCAGAACAGGATATGAGGATTCCCTTGGTCCAAATGGGTGGGGCAACAGGAATAAAGAAGGAGAGGTCATTCTAGATTTCTATCTGGCAAATGACATGATAGTAGCCATCACATGGTTCATGTAACTTTCAACATAAGATAATAATTATTTGGAGAGAGTTGAACTTAGGTGGATTTTAAGACTTCAGGCACATATGCACCCTGGGCTCAATAGCAGCATATGCATCAAGCCTGTTTTGGATGCCTGTACCCTTAAGTAGTAGGTTACTGTTTCTAATAGAGCTACTTTGATTTGTTTTAACTATTGTTTTTAGTTGAAATGTCTTAATTGTTTTAATTGATCAATTACAAATTATTGTCACATGATGAACATATAAATGTGGTTATCTTGATGTATTTTTAAGGATCTGATGAAGCGAAGATTTTACTACGTCAAAGCGCTCATCCACTGTTTAGTACTTAATACACTAATTTTTAATGGAACTGGATTATTCAGCTGTGGTGGTTACCTTGTTTTTTTGCCTCTTGGAATTATTGTCCAGCATAATCTTTGGCAGGCAACAGCAGTTTTTTTTTTCTTACTATGGTTCAGAAACAGATACAGTCAAAAGATCAAAGAGTGGCTAACATGCAATTCAGCAACTGCAAAGTCATATGCAGTTACTGGAAGTTCAATGGAGAGAAAGCACAACAGTTGAAGAAATTACTCAGGGCTGGAACACCTCAAGAGGAAGAGGAAATAGCTGGAGTTGAAGAAAAATGGCAGCACCTCAAAGCAGCATGTGGGGCAACTACAGAACAGATATTCAGCCAAGCAAGGTATGGAAATGAGGTATGTAAGGAAAGCTGATGGTCCAGGAAGTCATCAAAAGGAAGAAGGAGTACAGGAATAAGTGGGAGATTGAAAACACGGACCAGGCTAGGAAGGAAAACTGGTTGGTTAATGAGACTAAGAAAGGAGTTGCAATAGCAAAGAACACTGCATCAGAGGCACTTTACTAGCTTCTGGAAAGTGAGTTAGTAAATGGCACAAATAAACTATATCAAGTTGCAGCACAACTGACCCAATGTGTGTAGTGAGACAGACAGTCGAAAAGAAGCTAGAGATAAGGAAAGAGTCCAACTGGGCATTCTTAGACATGGAGAAAGCATATGAAAAGGTCACAAGAAAGCTGATTTGGGTAATCCTGCTGTGGTTCAGGCTCAGAAACACTTGAAGAATTAGTGTAAGCTGAGTACAAGGACCCAAATGGCAGAAGTGCAGACAGTGTTTGGTCTCACAGTGGTCACCAGTGGGAGTGGGAGTGTGTTTGCCTCAATGTTAAGCTCTGAGCTCACTGCTGTTCGTACTGGTGATGGACTACATTAATAAACAAGTCAAAAGAAACAGATCATCAAAGTTGCCATGTCCTGATGATGTGGCATTACTGGCAAACTCTAAGAACTTCAGCAAAGGGTAGGGAAATGGAGTGCAAAACTGAAGGGACATGGGATGAAGCTGAGTACACATAAGATAGTTGTATTGGCAGGAAATGGGGGAAATTAGAAGCTGTGAAATGAGATAGAAGGGAAATGAATGGGACAAGTTAACAGTTTTAAGTATCAGGAAGGGGTGTTTGAGATGAAAGGAGGTCTGAATGAGGAGGTCAAAACTAGAAGTGGAGGGACTGTCAGGTGTAGTGTATGACAGAAAACTGTCAAAGAAGCTTGTTTCTTGTCTTTCTCTAACATAGAAGACAGGCAGGTGAGGTATTTTGTTTAGATGCTTTAACACATAGAAATACATCAGGATGGATAGCAGCATCATAAAATATAAACAAACTGATTAACAGACAGACCTTACATACATATATGCTTACATCTCTACAGCTTACAACAAAATGGCAGTCTAGCTTGCACATGCTCAGTATTTATACACATGTGCAAATCCTTGGATAGCTTCTTAAAGGTACATACTCAAACATTGATCTACATCCTCCCTCTTAAAAAGATTGCCCTTAGTAAAAACAATATTAGAGTTAGACATGCATTATTATAAACATTAGAAACAAAACACAATGTTCATGCCCAAGTTGCCTTGTATCTGTTACAGTGTTTAGTGATACGACTATATCTCGTAACATAACAATCTGGACTAAATTTAGCAATAAGGACAGTCTTCCGTGCACAACTCATATCAGGAACATTCTGGATTCATTAGAGGAATGGGAATATTCTCTGGAACTTCCTCTGGAATTAGAGCACAGGGCAACTCACTCTGAGATAAAGAGTCGTTCTCACTGGCTATGTGCTGTGGTATAGGCTCAGACACCAGTGTCAAATATTTCCAATTCCGCCTAAACTCTTCTTCTTGTGATTCCACAATGTAAGATCTCAGCTCCAGGCAAAAGCTCTTCATGACACCAATCCGATCATAACCTTTGAACATTTGCATCCTTACCACTTCTCCTTCTCATAATGGATTGACCAGTTTGCTGGTCTTATTGGAGTAGGACTTCTGGGTTAGGCATTTCTTCAACAGATTGGCTTTCAGTGATCTGTTGTTCTTGACACATAGAACCAGCAATTGACTACTGATTGGTAATGTGGTTATGGTTTGTCTCAAGAGAAGTCTCTGAGCAGGAGAATCAAGATGTTTATTAGGAGTAATATTTCTGAGATTCAGGAGATTCTGGAAAACATCACTATTGTCTTTTTTCAACTTCTCTAGTAACTGTTTTGCACTTTGAACTGCATGTTCTGCCAAACCATTTGACCGCAGGTACTCAAGGCTGCTCCTGACATGAGTGAAGTCCAGTTTTTCTGAAAATCTTTTGAACTATTGACTTGTGAACTGTATGCCATTGTCAGAAATAACTTTGTGTGGACTACCGACTGAATCACCTAGAGCCATATTTTACACTGTTGAGTGGCTAGCCCTGCCATGGCACACAGTCTTTTATCCATGTTCTTGTATCTTGGGGACACTGCACAGCACAGTAGATGCCAAAAGCGGTTGGTCTGTACAAACTCTTCCCCCTATAGGGCACCATGTAGAGTCTGTGCTGCTGCCCACAGCTCCATTCTTGGTGAGTTTGAGATGGAAACACTCACCGTGTTTTTCAGACATGGGAGAAACCCCAAAGAGGCACAGGGACAACATGCAAACTCCAAAGAGGCATTGGTCAGAAGTCAGGATCGAACCTTGTACCTTGTGCATGGCAGGTGAAGACCTTAACCATTAAGCCATCTGATCTGGACTACCATGGACTACAAATGATGCTTCATCTTAGTAATGACTGTACCAAATGCTAGATTTGGAAGTAGGTCAATCTTGAACCAATTGGAATAAGAGTTTACTAATACCAAATAATGTTGCCCATTCCACTCAAAAATGTTGGTGGCTACTATTGACCAAGGTAGTTCAGGAATCTGGTTTAGCTGAAGTGGTTCCTACTGTTGATGTGACTTTGTACTATTACACACGGAACGAGATAAAAGTGTTCTCTCAATATCTTGTGACATAGAAGGCTAAAATATTAGTTCTCTCACCCTTCTATTGGTAGAGTTGGTTCCTGGGTGACCATGATGCAAGATAGTAATGTAATCTTAATGCAAGGACTTTGGAATGATTACTTTTGGAACTTTCATAATGATACCTTTGTCAGACAAAATCTTATCTCTATAAGGAAAATATGGTTGCACATCTTGAGGTAAACTAGATTGCTTTGATGGCTATCCTTGACTGATAAAGTGGTTGAGCCTTTGCAAAACTGCATCTGTGGCTGTGTGATCTCTAAGCTCATCAAGCATCAAGATGCGTGGAAGAAAAATGTCTCACTTCCATGACCTCAAAATCAAGGTTCTCATTCTCATGCTGTTCTGTGGTGTTTCAGGATGATCTGGACAATGTATCAGCAAGATAAAGAAGTTTGCCTTTCTTGTAGACAAGAGTGAGATTATACGTTTGCAGTCTCAACATCATGATGTTTGGGTAAGATGTGGTGAACATCTGCAATCAATAAACTCTATAACAAAAGAAAAAAAAATTGCTGTCCAGGTGCCCAATTGGAAGCAATCTCTCCTTAGCCTAAGCAAGCAAATAACAACACTAGTGAAATCCTCCAAAGCAAACTTTGAGTCCAAATTGGCCACATCTACTAGAGACAATCATAAGGCCTTCTTCACATATGTCCATAATCTCAAAGATAGCACCCAGATCTGTTCAGAACTGGTGGTCAAGGGTACAACATATACAAATGCCGTAGATATAGCAAACTTACTGGCTGACAGATTCAGTGAAAATTTCAGCCCTCTGCCCCCCCCCCCATCAGTAAATCAGGATATTCCCAGTACCTGCCCCTTCCCCTTATATCTAGTGACCAGGTCATCAATGCTTTCTCAAAGGGAAAAAATACAGCCTCCATGGGACCCGATAACATCCCAGGCTGCATCCTACATGAACTCAGGCAGGAACCTGCAGCACCATTAGTTGCCCTATTCAACCAAAGCCCAAGTACTGGCTTTGTCCCAGCTGAGTGGAGGACAGCTACTGTCATCTATTTACACAAAGGTGGAGCATCCACCGATCCAAGAAATTATAGACCTATCGCCTAACTAGCTTGATATACAAGGCCATGGAACAGATTGTTATGGACCTCATTAACAAGGACATTGGCAACCTCTAAACACTCGATCCCACACAGTTTGGCTTTGTCAAGGAGAGATCATGTCTGATAAATTTGGTTGACTTTTTTGAGACAGTCACCAAAGCCATGGATGAGGGGAAGACAGTGAACAGCCCCTACCTTGACCTAGCCAAAGCCTTAGATACTATTCCCCACTTGGGCATAATAGATAAACTCTGTCAACTAGGCATCAATCCGTATGTTAACAGATGGGTAGCTAACTGGCTCACTGATAGAACCAGCCTGGTCAAAATAGGGGAAGCTACTTCAAACAGTAGAGCGGTATCAAGTGGCATACCCCCAGGGTTCGGTCTTGGGGCCTCTGTTATTTCGGATATACTTTTCTGAGGTGCAGGCCAAAACCAGTGTGCTATGGCTGACCAAGTTTGCAGATGACTGCAAGCTGGGTGCTGTCATCAATTCCCCTAGTGACGTGGAGATCCTCCAAGTGGGTCTCACCCAAACAAATGACTGGTGCCAGAAACATGGCCTCAAGCTGAATATAAAAAATGCATCATCATCCCCTTTGGGGAAAGTGATGTTCCCAAAATTATCACATTAATAACAATGTCCTAAGCATGCAGTCAGGCATGAGGGATTTGGGCACCCAGAATGATAGCAACCTGACTTTTGACCACCATGTTGCTTCTATTGTACAGAAGGCTTTCTTAATGACCCCCCTCATAAGTAAGGGTATCTTATACAGGGACAAGGAGGTCATAACATCCCTGTATTATTCCTTATAAAGCCCATTATTGAGTACAATGCCCCATTCAGCATGTACCTCACAAAGCACATGCAGCAGCTGGAGAGACCACAGAGGTTCCTCACCAGGAGAATCCAGAGCCTGAAAACTCTTCCATACACAGATAGGTTAAAAGCCCTATCCCTCTACTCTGTTTTATACAGACTCCTCAGAGGTGACCACTGTCTGGCATTCAAGGCAATCTCGGACCCCGCCTTGATGGGACTGCTGCATATCCGTAAGTCAAGTTCCTCTTGAGTAATCCACACACACAGCCTCAACCTGGTCTGTGACATCAGTAGGACTTGTTGGTGGGACAGATTTGTGTCTCAGAGGCTCCTCCATATGTCTAATAGACTCCCTCTCCACATCAAGCACAGTACCTCTTTACCCCTTTTTAAGAGCAACCGGAATAACTGGATGGGGAAATAGAAAATACATCTCTGGGATTCCACCCATGTTGCTGCTGGACAGAAGCATTGGATGCTAATTTGTCTATACATGGGCTAAACTCTTGGCTAGGCTTAAATGGCCTCAGGGCCAAAAGCCTAGTAACTTCCTATGATCCTATAATCCTATGAGTTGCAGTCTCATTGGATCTGAATGCATAGGCTTTCTTAAAATAGCAACTAGAGGCTGGTGGTCTGTTTCTATCTGGATAGGTCTACCATAAACATAATCATGGAACTCTGAACATGTAAACAAAATTGCCAAAAGCTCTTTCTCTATCTGAGCATACTGCATTTCAGTTTGGGTAAGAGTTCTTGATGCATAGCCAACAGGCTGATCCTCTTGTAGAATGAATGCCCCAAGACAAAATTTTGAAGCATCACATGAACGAGTAACTGGTTTGTTAACATCATAGTATCTGAGAGTTGTAGGACTTGCAATTGTCTGTTTCAGGACATCAAATGCTCTTTTGCATTGCTCTAACCAAGACCAGGATACATCTTTATGTGTCAGCTCTCTAAGCGGTGCTGAAAGTTGGCTCAAGTCTGGAATGAACTTTCCTAGATAGTTAACCGTGCCAAGAAAATGTTGCAGGGCTTGAACATTGTGTGGAGGTGGCATCTGCATCTAACTTCATGGACTACACAACTGGAAGTTTCCCTAATTTGTCTTCAAAAAGATCAGAATAGGTAGAAAAAATGTACTGGTTGAAATTACAGTAGTGGTCTTTTAAGTTAACTTGGTGGACTCCTTATTAAATGAAAGCAATCCCAATTTCAAACTGTCTCTGAGCCCTAATAATGACTGGACGTGCCTCTTGAGCACATAAAAAAACAAGTCATAACATCTCCCAGCAGATTAACATGAAAGTATTTAATACTGAGCCTTCCATATGAATTTCTTCACCACAATAAGCAACAAGCTTCACATTATTTGCCAAATCAAGCCTTTCACCATTGCACACTCTAGAAAATGTCTCTGCTGACATAACAACATTGCACTTGGAACCTGTATCAACTTTGAGCTCTGTGGGTTTGCCATTTATACAAACAATACAAACTACTTCATTCTTTGCCCTTAAATATACTGCATCAACTGTTTTATTAAACACTGACACACCATCTACATAAAGAGTAGGGTTGCAGCTTTCTAATTCATCAACCCGTTTCTTAAAATGTTCCCTTTTAATAAAATAATGTGGGCCTTTTGATTTACAAAACCTTTTGAAATGATTCCACTTACTGCATTTGTGGCATTGCTGACCAAAAGCTAAACATTTCTCCCTTTTAGATTCATGATTTCCATCAAAATTATGAGAGTTGGCAATGAAATTAGGTTGGGGCCTATGCTTTGAGGTTTGCTGACTCACCCTTATGCTTCACTGAGACTGTGCAAACTCTGGAATTTGCTGGAAACTTCTTTTGTTTACCAGTGAGTGCTGCAGGGGCTATAGTTGCTGCCATGTGCTTGGGCTGGTTTCTTTTAACCCTGCTGCATACTATCAACATGAGCTTTGCCACTGTGCCTTCTAAAGCTATTCTCATTTGTAAGCATATTTGTTCATAGGTTCATAGGTTCATAGGTTCATAGGTTCATACTAGGCTATCTGCCAAAGGGCATTTATAAGCCTAGCCCATAGTTATGTGGCTTTCGCCACCCCTTTAGTTTGAATAAAAACTATGCCTATCATTTTGCTGTGCCTCTGTCAAGCAGTGACGCTGAAGTAATCCCTGGGGTATATCTGCAATCTCCCATCCATTGGTCAAGATTCCTCTTGAACAAGACCAGAGAGGTGCTCTGCCTCACATGTACCGGGATTTTGTTCCACAGCATAGGGAGTCTCTGGGTGATGAATCTGTCCCTCCAGCACGTTCTATTTATAACCGTGTCAAGGTTTAAGTCTCCCGCCCTTGTGGTTCTGAGGGATCTAGATTTTTGAGGTGAAGCATATTCATCAAATCTGGGTTTGACATGGCCTTATATGTCAGGCACAGGTCACCTCTGAGCAAGCGGTATGAGACTGAATAGAGCTGGAGTTCTTTCAGTCGGGCAGCATAAGACATATTTTTGAGACCCTTTATCCTTTTGGTGAGGAACTTTTGGGGCCTTTCAAGCTGCAGCAGGTGTCTGGTCAGATACATTCCGAACGGGGCATTGTACTCAATCATAGGTCTAATAAGTGATGAGTACAGGGGGACGATGACCTCCCTTGATCTAGATGTGAATCCCTTCATGATCAGGTGGGTGATATAGAAGGTTTTCCTAACTACTTTAGCAACATGAGTGTCAAACGAAAGGCTTCTGTCAACCTGGGTCCCCAGATCTCTGATGACTTTTTCTGTGCTCAGTGGATTGCCACCTATATGGTAGCTAGGGGTAGCCTTGTTTTTCCCAAAGGGTATGACTATTTGTGTGCTTTTCTTTGAGCTCCTATATCTGACAAATCTCAATGGCCGTATTCAAAATTAAATCACTTTCACAAAGCAAAATCTTTCTCACAAAATCATCTTTAGCACCACACACAAGTCTGTCTTTTATCAACTCATCTCTTAAATCACCAAATCTGCATGCTTTAGCCTTATTTCTTAAGTCAGTTATATATACTGTAAAAGTTTCACCAAGCTTTTGATCCCTTGTATAAAATAAGTGCCCTTCCATTGTAACATTTGTCTGGGGGTTACACATCTCTCTAAATTTATGCTTTAAACACTCAGGGTCCACCCTTGACTCAACTGGTACAACAATGGGACAGTTTCCTCCTCTCTTGTATAGATAGCAGGTGCATACACAAATGAACATTCCCTTTCAATGGCTTCTGACCCAGCTAAAGTAAGTAGAATAAATGCCTTTGTACAGCCATTTTTATCAGAAAATTCAGCCAGTATGAAAATGTTGTACTCTTGCTCAAACACTCTCCAGTTCTCAGCAATATTACTGTCAAACACAAGTTACTGAGTTTTTGAAATCCACCTGCCATGCCCACAAAGTATGTGTTTGTGCATACACTGAAATATGGCCCTTGTAATTATATATGAACAAACTGTTCTGTGTGCTTGCAGTAACATTCAAATGCACAATAAACTCTTTGAAATACGGTACTTTGTGAAATGTGCTCTGAAATGGTTGTATCTTGCAAAATAACTTTACTGCAATACTGGCAAACATGTGAACACTGTATACACTACCGATAGCTCTGATATCTTTAATTAATATGAAAAATATGGATTCACTAAGCGTGTATTGAAAATGCGGCCATTTTCTCTTATTGTATTCATTTTATGCAATTTGGACTTATTGCAAACATTTTCTGTAGTAATTCAAATATTTTTATCAATATCAGACAAATTGGTTTATGCAAATATCATTTAGAGTGTTCTGTATGCCTTGTTTCATATTTTGTATATTAGAAATAGTGCTGAGCAAGTTTTAATATCGAAATTCATTTCTGACCTGTTTTGTAAAGTATATGTACAGTAGGGATGATTTGCCCCTCTATATTCCTCCAGCTCCAACTAAGTGCCACTCAAACTTGAACTGAAGAATCTGGATCACATCCTGGCTTCAAGTCATTTTAGACATGACTCTTATGAGACCATGTCGCCTGTCTCTCTCTCTCTCTCTCTCTCTAACATAGAAGACAAGCAGGCAGGGTATTTTGTTTAGATGCTTTAATACATAGAAACACATCAGGATGGATAGCAGCATCCAGAAATACAAACAAACTGACTAACAGACAGACCTTACATACATACATGCTTACATCTCAACAGCTTACTATAAAATTCAAACTGCTACAAAAACACAAACTTTAACCAAAACGTTGATCCGCTTAGGCTAAACACTTTGCAACTCGCTTTTATTGAAATAAAGTGAAGCTTTAACAATTTAAAGGACGCTTTTCGTCCTAAAACAATGATCGGACTTCTTCAGACAAACTGACAAACATCTGAATAGTAGTACGAAGTCATTTAAATAGCTCATTTTCGCGCCATGAATGTAATTCATGACATAATTTCTTAAAGTGACACCTACTAATACTATTAAAACAGTGATGTTATAGATGTCACTGTTAAAAATACATACATTTATTTATTGAAATACAGTTAAAAAGTTCTTTACTTATGTTATAAATTTAATACACTAAAATGATGCTAAAATTAATCATAAAATAAATATTATAGTTTTAAAATCTCATCAAATTTATTTGTGATTTAGATATGTCTAAGGAGCGTTACTATGAATAAATAAATAATTCAATAAATGGATAAATAAATAAATAAATAAATAAATAAATAACTAGTGGTGTGCAGAAATTTGAAGTAGCAAAATGTTATGATAGATATTAATAATTGATGATTGAAACTTGAAATTGATTCTTCTGTTAGATTTTTAAGCGGATCAACATTTTGGTTAAAGCTTACTATAAAATGGCAGTCTAGCTTACACATACTCAATAGTTATACACTTGTGCAAGCCCTTGGATAGCTTCTTAAACGTACGCACACCAACATTGATCTACAAAGCTGAAAAAATATGGTGCTCAAAACAGTGGTAAGACCAGTACTATTGTATTTTGCAGAAATATGGGCAGTAAAGGCAGAGCAGTTGAGAAAGCTAGAGGTGATGGAGATGAAATGCCTGAGATTTGTGGTAGGATGCACACTGTGGAACAGATGAAGGAATGAGGACATGTGAGCAGAAGCCAAAGAAGATCTAATTGCAGAAAAGGTCAAAGAGAACACATTATGGCTGGTCAGGCACATGTGCAGAAAAGCAGAAGACAATCTGGTGAAGAAGATTTGGGAAAGACAGGAAGAAGAGAAAAGTAAATTAGGGTATCCAGCAAAGAGGTATATGGATTAATTTTGAGAAGAGCTGTGGCAGTCAGGCAAGAGTTTTGAAGATGGCAGGAGAGTGGCATTGAATAGAGATGGTAGCAGTTGATATGACACTCCAAACTTATGTAAAAAAATGGGAAAAAAGGGATTGATGATGATGCAATATATAGAACACCTTACTGAGGTTACATGTGTTGTGTGAGAGGTACAAGGTATTGCACTGGCAGCAATGGTCTCCACATGCCCACAAGTAAGTCATAGGGCACGGGAACTATATAAATGACAGTGTTGCAGTTTGAGTTAGACCTAACTGCAATAGTGGTGTGATAGAGAGATGGTATTCAGTATTCCACAAAGATGCCATGCCTGGACAGAATAACACCACTGTTGCTCATGTGCATCATGGCACATCTGTAGACACAGAAAGGGAATGCTGGGGTCCAAATGGAGATATGATGAAATCCGCAAGAAAAAGAAAGTAGTATTGATGGAACTGAAGTCATCTTCAAGTCTTGGTGGTCACCTTCACATGATGGGCCCTGTTTTTACAAAATCTCCCTAAGATAACACTGATAAATAGACTGAATTTTAAATAACATACAGCATGTAGAGAAGTAGGTTAAAAAATAAAAAAGACATCTGAGTGCACAAGTCTCAGGATAAAAAAGTGCCCAATCATAGGGTCCACACTGATGAAGGACTGGAAAAAATGTCAGTGTAGAATCCTCAAAAATTGAAAACATTCCTACGATGGGGTTAGGCCTGGCTCAGGAAGAAGATGTCTCCCTCCCCCCAATGCAAAAGGAAGTAGTAGTCCTCAAAATTCACAAAAACTGAATGGCCAAAAAAGAGCCATAAAGATGACAGAGTAGACTATTGAGGATAAGGAGGATACTATGTACTGTTACTATTATACAAGAAGCCCAGAATTTACAGATAGCTACTTAAAAGATTAAGAGAGAAATTAGAAGAAAGAAAATTCTTGCACACAAAAAAACTGTCAAAAACTTCAAATAACAATTTATGTTCATTAGTACAACAAATCCATGAAAAGTATTCCATAGACAAAGAAATTTTGGGCCACCTGGAAAAAGAAGCAATAGAGTATGTGCAAAAATATAAAGAACAAAACAGAGAGATATTTGAAAGGTATAGTAAAGAAATATGAAGATGGGAAAGAATATGGTGTGATATCTATGCAAAGGAGAAAGCCAAGCTAATCAATAGAAAAAAGCAGCTCCAAAGATATTTGAAGAGAAATATAGGCAAAGACAGCCAGATATGAAACAATTCACAATACAAAAAAATAAGAACACAAAGGGGTAATATACGACAAAGATCAGTAAGGTAGAAGTTAAACAAATAGAAACTGAAATTATAGAATATTTGTGAAGTGTAGGATTTAGTGTAGAAATTCTAACACAGGCCATGTCACAGCATGATGGAACGATGAGTCCCTAAACTGAGGAGAAACAGATGGAACGGGAAGCATCTGATCACTTGCCACATGATGACACTCTGGAGCCTTCATTGGAAACCTGTACAAAAGTTCAGTTGGAGTTGCACAGCAAGGGAAGGAGCAGGAAACAGTGGCAACTCTGATGCAGGCAATGTTGTGAAGTGATGGGTCAATGAGATCCCATATAAAGGAACAAAGAATAACGTAAGATGTGGCTGAAGAGGATATGCCACAAGATGATGTTTTGGAACTTTCTGCAGAATTCCCACAGGAAACAGCAAAGAATGTGTCTAGAGTTTAGAAGAAAATAATCTAAGGTAAGAGTTGCTTGGTTTAATAAAGAAGGACAGACATATTAAGATCGATTAATGAAAGTAAATGAGACCAGAAATGTTAGAAGTCTGATAAAATAGATGGACACAGAAATCAAGGCTCTTCTCAGAAATTCATGTGAAACAAAGAAGTAAATAGGATATATTACTGTGCAGTCAAACTAATAAAAGATATTGTCTAACCACAAAAATGCAGAGTAATAAGAGAAAGGAAAAAATAGAATGCCATCCTGCCATCATGGAAGCATCAAATATAGAAAACTACAAAGCAATTAAAGCAAGCAGTGTCACAGTTAGAAGAGTATAGAAGAGGGAACAGATCAACAAAAATACTTAGCAATGCACAGTATTAGTAGACCATGTTCTATCATACACTATTGCAAATAATAAATATATCAGCACAGGAAGAAAAACTTAGAACATATGGAGATAAATATAAAGGAAAACTACAAAATAAGCTATTCATTGATGCCCCAAAATGTTTTATAGATAACTGGGAAACAAAGCAAAAGGAATGCAAATACCACCAAAAATATGAAGAAATACACACCTTTTTGGAGACATATTTATGAAGACCCTGTGAAACATAACAAAGATGCTGAATGGATAGAAAAATTAAAAGAAACAGTAAGGAGTTCATATGTAACAGATATGAAATGGTTTAAAGCGGCAGTCAGACAAATTGAAAAAAAAAATTAGAAACGCTCCTAATTGGAAAACCCCAGGCCCAGATGTATTGCCAAATGTCTGGCTGAAAGTATTGACATCTTCACACAAAAAGTTGGCCTTGAGTAAGAACTACTGATATGCGCATCCCAAACAAATACCAACCTGGTTAACAACAGAAAAAACAATACTCCTTTTTAAAGAAAACCTGTAAGCCATCCTAAAAACTATACACCAATAACTTGGCTTGTGATGTTGTGAAAACTGCATACTAGAACATATGCAATCAGAGTTTATAGTCATCTAGAAGAAAAAATTTAGTCATGGCAATAGAATAAAAGGGTAACAGAAGAAAGTCATATGGAACAAAGGACCATTTTTTGCTAAATGAAGTCAAATTGGAGAAATGTAAAAAAGGGAAGAATTGAAGTATGGGATGCATAGATTGCAAAAAAAGCATTTGACAATATTCCACATTCATTGATAAAGGAGTGCTTATAGCTATATGAGATACATCCAACATTGATCAGTTAATTACATTACAGTGACCATGAAATAGTGGCAAACCACTTTACAATTAAATCATGACAAAGGGCAAATTATTTTTCCAGGGATAAAAAAAAATTTCAAAGATATTCCAGGGTTATATTTGGTCACTGCTACTGTTTAGTCTTTCCCTTAATCCATTAAGATGGTTACTTAAAGGATTAGGCTTTAGTTACAACTTGATAAATGTGTAAAAACAACATTTAAAATATGAAAGTTGCAGAACCAAGAAAGTATCAGTCCAGTCAGTGGCATAGCTGGGGGGAGGGGAGCAGAAGGGCTCCAGGGCTTCACTTTTGGGACTGTCACATTTAGTTTAATTTTAAAAATCTGTTTTGTAAGGGTGTTCTTCTTTAGCAACAGTCCCAAAACTGGTCCAGTCACATCACACCTATGTGTGTGCATGTGTTGTTGCACAGACGTTCTGTCATGTTCTTCATCTCTGCCTCTCTGCTCACACAATTGTTTTGCTGGAATTTTGCTTCTTCACTGGGGAATTACAGAATTTTTCTGCTTCACCAAGTAAGGGAATGGTTCAATTCACAGTGCTGCTTCAATTAATGGAATTTTGCTGTGTGTTGGAGCTGCTTCAAGTACTTCAAGGAATTTTGTTGTGTGGCAGTAAAATAATTTTGCTGTGTGGTGGTAAGGGAATTTTGATGTGTGTGTGTGTGTGTGTGTGTGTGTGTGTGTGTGTGTGTGTGTGTGTGTGTGTGTGTGTGTGTGTATGAAATGCCCCAGTTAGGTAAACCTGGTGGTTAGTGTTACTCAGGCTCAAACTCTGTACCTTAGGTACAAGAAACAAGAGCCTGAATTCTCTATCCATACCACCACTTGTGATTCAAAGAATTGAGTCCATAGCTCTCAACTGTCCAGATTTTCACAGAATGTTTGGGATGTTTGGCCCATACTTTTGGTCTGTTCCGTGGTTTTCTGGCAAATCAGGTTGAACTGAATTCATTAAATAATCATAGCCATTTAAGTTTCAGTCTTTCTATCATTCAGGAAATGCATGGTAACACAAAACATTTTATTCTAGCAACTTTCAAAGATTATACAAGCAATGTTTAAAATGTGTCCCTGTTTTGGGGCTTTGTCCCCCTCCCCTTAAAGTTTGGCTTTTTCCAGATTTCTTGTGCTGCAGAGTTGAAAGTTGAAGGATGTAGTTGAGTATCAACTGGATTTTACAAGGAGCTGAGAGCTTCAGGGGAAGAGAAGTTTAGTGCTGCTTATGCCAAGTTTGTTTGCATTGGTAGTAGCATGTAGTATACTTGCTTTTGATGCAGAAGTGTCACTTAACCAACACCCATGGGGATTGGTAGATGCCGGTTAACTGTATGTTTCGGTTGCTTGAGATATGCTTTGTGATTTTTGATTGGCTCATATACTGGCGTACGAGCCAATCAAAATGTCAAAGTGGAGCCTCTTCTGTTCAATGCGTAACAGCCCTTTGCATGCATACAAGCCAATCAAATGCTGGTTGCTTAAGAGTGCTGGTTGTTTGAGTCCCGGGTAATGGGAATTTTAGGTAGATAGATTGCTGATACTGTACTATGTTGTACTTTAAAGGGGTGGATGCTCAAGTCCTCAGAATGTCTTCTTTTGAAGCAGATACCTAGTAACTATGAACCTGTTATCAGTTTCCCATCTATTCCCTATTGCAATATTACTAGCTTATCATTTTTTTTAATGTGACATGGGAAATTTATTCTTCAAGGGCAACAGGCACTTTATTTTTAGATGAAACAATGAAATATAAAGTTATTTGCTAGCGGCAACCTCTACATTTGTTACAAATCTCTTTACTGTGTACTTATTTAAATGACTTTCTTCTGTAGAGATTGTGCATATTTACTGATATTGGTGGATTGTAATGACAGAAGTTTGAGTAGACTTTTATGGTGGAAATGTTCTGAATTGGGAAGTTTTGTCATTACTGGTTCATACATTTTGTTTCACTGCTTATCAGAAAACTGTTCAAAACAATACATTTAAAACACACTCTAACAACTGTGCTGTATTATACAAGGCATATAATGTAATACAATCAAGAAAGTAAATCAAAGAACACATGTATGTTTGCATGGTCTTAAATATGTGTCCAAGGGGCTTATGATTTGAAAACAGCCCAAAGTTAAACTTTATCCACCACTGGCAAGATTCATTTTCTTTGAATGTGCATTTCAAGGGCAAAGAAGTTTTAATGCCAAATCTGTTTTCATTGCGAGACTGCATTGCTTTGTTTAGCAGATGTCTATCAGTGTTTGTGCTGTAAAATTTAAAATAAAAGTTTGAAATTAAAGCCATATAATCATTGTAGAAGCAAAGCATAAAGCAGTATGCACATTACTGTTTATGGTAAATGGGGAGAAATAGCCATGTAATGGGACACTGGAATGGCTGCAAGGGGGAGGGCTGTGTATGGAGAAGCCCCATTTGACCATGATTCTGTGAAGGGAATGGGTGGCAAACTCAAAGACAGCCCAGGACAGCACATACTCTAGCTATGCCACTGAGTCTAGTACAGGAATGTGATATAAATAAAACTCAGTAAAGAATACTTAGGAGACTAAAGCTAATATTGAAAACAGCCTTAACATCTAGGAATACAGCTGAAGCTACAAAGCTAATTTGTTTTTCCTCTTTTATCTTGCAGTTTTGGTATGACTCACTGGTCCCAAAAGATATTGAATAAGTTTGACAGAAAAACAAGAAAAATGCATCATTTGCATTAATTGATATATAAAAATAAGTGTATACCAAGATTATATATTCATGCTCTGAAGGAGGTATGGGCCTCCTTAAAAGTGACTGTATGTATAGATTTGTGATCATGGGACTGCATACATATCTGCTGACCTTGTCAGGTCCAAACACAGTGAAAGTTTTACAATGTCAGGAGAGGGAATCTAAGATAACCTCTCTGTTATCTAACTCATGCAAACTGATCATTCATCTCAAATATCAATCATCCATTCTTTTGTCGAATTAATGGATGAAACAGAATGATACAATTAAGGATAAGCAAAAATCTCAAGCTATTAAAGCTACACTGAATTTAACCCCCTTTAAAAACTTTCCTATACTCAGCTGATGATCACAAAGAATCCCTCTCTAACTCCAATAATACTAAACAATTTTAATGCAAAAGTCTCCCCTAACTGCCCATATTGCCACAACCAGAAAGCAGATCAAATTCATGTCTTTGGGATCTGTAAATGTACATACAAACTTTGGTGTTCATTGAGAGTTACACTTGAGAAGATGTGATATGAAAAATCCACATTATCATGGCAATTCGCAATTTTACATATTACTTCTGATAACCTTCCGAAGCATAAATTACATACCCTTATTACCTCTTCTCATTGATAAAACTATATATTACTCAAAATTGGTTGGATAGGAGCCAGTTGTCATGGACGAGCTTCACACAAATGGCTATCAAGTATATCTTAGTGCACAAGCTAACAAACAGCCCTAATAAACATTCTTATTTTCTTCAATATTGGATGGGCCTCCTTGATATTATTTTAAGCTACATTAGGCAGAACTTAGAATTGTGATTGTCAACTAGATTTTGGCACAATTTCTTTTTACACCGATGGTAGTATGATATGAATTATTAGCTTCACAAAGTACAAGAGTAGTTCAAATAAGATTACATTTATGTTTAATACAAAAGATAGCACTTACTGTATATGGTGTATATAGGTTATGTTGTTTGTTCTTTGTCTATTTTTGTTACATTTTACCATATATTAATGTTAATCTTTCATGTTTTATGAGATATCAAGTATGAGCGAACAATTTCTGCTCTGTTACTATATCACCTGTAAAAGGCTTTGATTGAGTTCAAGATGTAAAAAGAAAATAAACAATATTTGAAAAAAAAGATGACCTCTCTGTCTAATTTAGCAGAAGCATTCAGGTGGAAAGTGGGAACGAAAATCAAATGAGAATAAACAAAAATCAGACAGTAACTGAATGTGCTAAAAAAATATATAAAGAGAAGGATCAAGGATAAAGGAAAGGTGGAAAAGCCATAAATACAGTGGCAAGTATAAAGATCTCCTGGAACAACCTTACGTTGATTTGACACAGGAATGGTTAAGGAGAGATGAGTTGTAACCAAAGGACTATAATAACATCAATCCTGGATAGTGGTATATGTACACATTGGTTTAGAAAGTTAATTGAACATGTGGAAGAAACAGACAGATGTATGTTTTGTAAAAAAATTATTGGAAACAGTCACACACCTTGTTGTTGTGTGCGATATTCTCATGACAAGGCAAGGCACAATAATGTGACAAGATTGTTGCTTTGCATATTGTGAAAACATCGCAATATAGAAGTAGCTGAAAAGTATTAGAAACATGAACCACAAAGCATTATGGAGAATGATGAAGTGTACATTATGTGGGCTCACCCATTTCCAACAGTTCAAGAAATAGATGCAAGAAAGCCAGAGATAGTAGTCCATGAAAAATAGACAAAAATAGCATTAATTACTGAAATTGTCACACACAGCAATTACAGTGTCTCACATACAGAGAGACACAAAGTCATGCAATATCAAGATCTGTAGACAGAAACAAGAGCAATGTGGAAGAAAGATACCTAGACAGTTTCAATAGTAGGAACGATGGGTCATAAAAAGGAATTTACAAATGTATTTAGATATGCTACTAACACATTTAACTCTGTATGTATTGCAGAAGGAGTCAGTTCTGGGCACATTGTGGATGTTGTAAAGAGCACTTTTGGCTAACATCAAATATTGAAGTAATACTAATTTCATGAACTTTACAGGAATGTTAGTAGTTTTACTGCAGTCCTGCCTGTCCATCATAGCATATAGCCATAGCATTAATTACATAGAGAGTAGCTTGCTATGTGCTATTGTATAATACTTAGAGTTTGCGTATTATATAGCTATTTGGATTTATACATAATATCTACTGCTTGTATATCTATCTGATGACATTTTTTGCTATCTTTTTGTTGCTATTGCTATTGTTGTTGTTTAATTTCTTTCCATTTTGGTGGCTTATTCTGTGGCATTTGCCACAGGTGTGCCAGTGGCACTACCCAGGTCACCAGCCCCTCACCAGTCTCAGCCTTCACCTGCAACCATTCTACCTTGCACATGGCCTCCTCTTCATTTAGTGCTATGGGGAGCAGATAGGTAGGATGCCATCCTTGCAGCTTACTACTCCTAGTGGACCATTCACTGAAAGGGTGTGGCACTGTTTCCTCTGACAGAACTGCCAAGGGTGTGTAGTGCATAACCAGCAGGGAGCTAATGGAGGTAGTAGATAGGCTTATTGGTCAGGGTCTGGAAACCTGCTTCCCCCTGCCTGGAAAGGATCTTCTTGTTACTATCAGAGTTGTATCACTGACGGCCCCTGCCTTCACTATCTCAGGCAGGACACAGTAGGGTCAGGGTGCTAATGAACCTCTCTCTTAGTATTGTACAGGCAGTGTGATACAGAAAGGAATTGTCACCTTAGTCCCCATCCTGGTGTTCCCTTTCCTTGTCTGACTCCAGCATCTTTCGTTTCTTGTACAATCTTCCCCATCACCCTCCATTTGTCTTTATGTATATGGTTTTCACTGGTTCCCACACTAAAGTGTATTAGCACCTGTCTCTAAGTGCTTGCCTCTGTTATATGTTTGTTCATGTACCCCTGCTTAATAAAATAAAGGAAGAAAAGTAACTGGGTACCTGTCCATACAAAAAAAATAGATAGATAGATGGACAGACAGATAGATAGATGTTTTTAGATAGATAGAGAAATGTTTTTATTATGTGTGTTCGAAAACAAAAAGTTGAATCAAAAAATGTCAAGCACAAAATGTTGAAATGTATTTAATGTGGGAGGGCAAGAACTCCTGCACCTCATACACCTCTTGTTAATTATATATACCAGGTCTGGGATCACACAACAGTTTGGAAAGGGAAATTGCATTTTCAAAATTTTGTGTTTTATACATTTTGTTTCAACATTCTTTTCCTTCAGTCAAATGACATGGAACAATACCTAGATAGATAGATAGATAGATAGATAGATAAATAGATAGATAGATAGATAGATAGATAGATAGACAGATATACCACTCTATAGTGTATGATCAAACTAAATTAATGTCAAATTGACAACATGGACCAAAAAAGTTCAAGCATACACAATACCAAAAATGAAGCATATCTAAAAAGAAAAACTATTTCCTCTCCCAGTGTTAATGCTAAATGCCACATAACATTAGCCTCAAATTTGTCTGAATAGTGGCAGTGTTATGGAAAGGTTTTTATGAAGGTAAACTATAGGGTTAGGACTGATGGTAGGGGCAACTTTACAGTTAGGATTAGCATCCATTGCTAAAGAGGGTAGGGGAGCTCTGCCCCCTGGACCACCTCAGTAATGGGGAGTAACATTAACCCTAACACTGCACCTTCCCTCAGCCCTAACCCTTCACTTTATCTTTGTAAAAAACATCTTGTAACACTGGCACTAGACAGGATGCACTCAGACACACAAACATTCACAAACACACACAATCAACACTATATCTATCTATTAACCTAACCTTAACCCTTATCTTGAAATATATGCACACATACAACACCTATCCCTCACTCACCCCAAACCTAATCTTAACTCACATGCATACAAATAAACACTATCACCACTCCAGCCCCACTTACCTGTGTTGACATTACACAACACTGACATATCCCCCACTTGGCTATCCTTACCATTGACATTAAACCACACCCCGTTTGTTTGTCTAAGAAACATCATTTGGCAAAACACGGGGGATGCATATATATATATATATATATATATATATATATATATATATATATATATATACACACACACACACACACACACACACACACACACACACACACACACTCACGCACACATCATTCTTCCCTCACCCACTCCCTTTCTTAGCTTCCTTGCTTCCCTTGCATATGCTCGCCTGCTTTCTGACCCCTTTTCCTCTTGTCACATATACCCATTTCCACTCTTTTTTATGGAAAAAAAAACATATTTAGACATTTCTGTAACCTTTTAATGTGTCTGCTGGCCTTCCCACAGTAGTTTGACATTACTCATGTGCCTGCACCTAAGCACATATATACTACATACATACTTGCCTGTTTTCTTCATGTAATTCCTAGTTGTAATTGCAAGATTTCCTCTTTTGTCATGGGCCCTTGTATTTCTGCAAGTATTTTTTTAATTAACAGTAGTATTGTCTTTAGATTTCCCGCTAGTTAATTGATAATTGTCTTTTGGTCATGTTGCACTACAAGCCTTAACCATGTCAGGCATACCACAATCTCTTTAGGCATGTTTCTGGAAAATGTTTTAGTACATAAATAATTCAGATCCTAAGACTCAGATAATGTTATTGCAAATTGAGGTAAATACTCTGGCTTTTTTTTCTTAAAATTTGGTTGTGGCTGGATGTAGCAGAAACCTTGGTTAACTAGAAAACATATTTAGAAATATATGTTGTAATATATAAGCATAAATTATATGATAAAATGTATTTAATTTTCATATTAATGTCATAAGAGCTAACTATGATAAAGATTAAAATACGGCAGGGAAGTATAGTAAAATTGCAGTTAGTATTTCTGCCTCTCATCACTTTGTTCTAACAGTTTAATTCTCAGCTGGGATACTTTGTCTGTGTAATCAGCATGACCTCTCTCTGAACTTCAGTTATTGCTGGGTGTTCAGTGTGTGTGCGTGTGTGTGTGATCATGTGATTGGTTGGCACCCTGTCCAGGCTGATTATACTCCATCTCTCCTGTGGTCCTGGATCAAACTAACAAGATGACCGCTGAAGGAATGAATAAAGGGAAGACTAATAGTCAGGAAATGACTGCATATAAACTGCAACTAGATGAAGTTGTTTTGTGTGCTTTTATATTATATAATAAAGGAATACCTGTTTTTCTTATTTATTTAATAAGATACATGATTTTTGAAGTTATGGCCAAAGGGTGGAATAAGGGAAAATTTCTGAGCACAGCTAAATCTTATTCCCCCAATAAAAGCAGAGGGAAAGCAACTGAATACATATTAACATGTAATAATACATAACACAGGGGAATGGCACTGAAGCTTGCTGACCGACAGAGAATTCAAACTATGAGATAAGAATGACTTTTTTAAAATTATTTTGAGGTTTTCACTTTTCCAGCAAGTAATGGGGACTGGAATTAACAATGTTTTGCCACAGTCATGCAAGGGGGACCAAATTAGGTAATAGAAAGAAGAAAACTAAATTGTGATGCCTGACGGTTACACCATTGATCATCCTCAGGATTGAAGGAAGGAGTGCCTACTGTTACGGATTTGCCCTATCTATCTATAAAAGATGTTTGCAGGAAACATTAAAGAGCTGCAAGGCATGGTTAATGATGAAATGTGCCGGGTAAATTGTTCCATTTCACATCAGTATAGTACAGTACAGTATAAACACTACCTCAGGTCTCCCCTGAAAAGAGGCTACTAGGCTAGTGGAGCTAACCCAGTCAACACAGAATAAATAAAATAAAAAATAAATAAGTAAACTGCTGTCTGAAGGGCAGATCAGACAATGGCTAGTGCATTCCCTTTTTTCATTTCTATTGTTTAAGAGAGCATAAATGTTATACCTTCCAAGAAATGCATTTCCAGCGATAGCACAATTCATTTGTAAATGTATTTTACTTTATCAGTAACCTTAAGACCATGATACATTAAACACAGGGCATGAGTAGCAATAGTGTAATCTATAAACAAGCAAACATGAAACCAGTATAATAAATGGTTCTGTCTCAGTCTCATTTGAATGAATAAGTATTCAGTACATTGGATATAGTTACAATCGTAGTGGTGATATAGGTGTCTCAGTAATGGTACAGTTTTGATTTATTGTAAGAATCTATATTACAGTATGCAACTAATCAATATGAGGATAATCCAACTTTATTTTGAATAATCCATATTTATGAGCATAGATACAGTATTTGCATTTGAAGAATACACATACAAAAGGGTAATTAATTATATTTATCTTTAACAGAATATAAACATCATAATACAACAACAAGATATAAATCTATGAGAGGTATGAAATGGGATAGATATGCTACCTAGTACAGTCATCCCTCGCAAAGGGACTGAATCGATTGCAGAATCTTATGAAATTTAATTAAAGAACAGTCCTGAATCTAATTTTAATACACATTACTGAATAAAAGAGCAAAAAAACATGTTATTTTAAACAACAATTCAGAAAATGCAATCAATTTTACATCAGAGTTTATAACAGAAATCTGTCTCAAAAAATATTTACAGCCTAGGATGCTAGTAACCATTATGTCTTATTTAAGGCATCCACAAAGCAGGCTTAAGGGTATAAAAAGAGATATAATTACTACAAACAGTAAAACTGACAGACAAGCTGTATGAAGCATGTAAGAGCATTTGGCAAATATAATGAAGACAAAAGGGTAAGTGTTATTACATATGCAGGAATAAAAAAAATACATAAAATATCTTTGATATGAAAAAGCTTACAGGAGAATAATCCATATAGCACATGACAATTAATATGGAGATTCTGATATAGTTAAATTGCAAAGTTACTAGAATAGTAAACTATGGATTTTGAGCAAAGATACACAAATGTGGTGTTGTGAATTATGATCTGGGAAAACTTTGGAATGGAAAGATTTATATGAAAGCCACAGCTTCTGTCAAAGTCGAGTGCTGGTTAGACCCTGCAAATCCAAGCAATGTATTTCAAAACTGTTTATTGTCTGTATTTGCAAAAAAGGCAAATGCTTAATTTTCTGAATAATAAAAAACATTTCCTTTGTTATTATATCTTGATGTCAAAAATGAAGTCATAAATATTAAATATAATGTTCAGTTTCAAGTTAGATTAAAACAGCCAGGTTGATATGTCTGTTATCACTTGCCACTCGTAAGATAAAATGACTTTGTGGGCAAGTTGTGTTACATGGTGATATTCCAAAAGAATTGCCCTCAGTGCAAATCTGCCCTGATTCTGAAATACCTGTTCCCAGTGTAAGCGTCTTACTTCTGTGTAAGGCCTATCTATAAATAGGCTTACTACAGGGGCTGGATCTCAAAACACCTGCTCTCAACCTACTCGCAGTGTAAGTGTTTACTTATACTAACAGCAAGTTTTTTGGAGTTGGGGCCTAAGTGTTAAATGACTTAAGTGAAACAGGATTTATGCCTTTATTTTTTTGCTATGTAAACATGAAAATGAGTTTCCAGATGTTTCACTGCAAAATAATTTTGATAGTTAGTGACAAATCTACACTGAAATGTTTAAGATCAAATTACGACAAATTATAGTAAGTTTTTACCAGAACCAGTAATAGTGCCATCTGTTAACAATTCACAAAGGATGATAATTTAGGAAGATGAACTTCTAAATCCAACAGGCAATACGTTGCATAATTAGAAGAAAAGCATTTTAAAAGTTTCAGAAGTACCTCATTATCTGAGAATAACAAACAAAACAGATGTAAAATAACTTTTAAGAAAACACTGAAACATAAGATAACTATATCACAGCTTCATAAATAGTCTTAAAATGCTTCCAGTACAAGTGGACACAATTCAACTTTCAGAAAATTGGAATCCCTGAACAGCATTCCTCCCAAAAAAGACCAAAAAAATTTATTTTGCAGGTGGGCTGCCCTCAAGACCCCCAAATATATATATATACCAACTCCACAAAAGCTCCTACTTGAAGAAAGGGGTAATTGCCCCCCCCCCCCTAAAAAAGCATCACTGCTGGAAAATCATGTCAACAGTGATTTCTGAGGGAGGAACTATGATCATCAACAGGTTGAACTTTGGGCAAATGAAACTCGAGAAATAATTCTTTGCCCACATCATAGGTTGCCCCTTAAAACAGATTCTCAGTTTAAATCCTTAGATCAGATCAATTACTGCAGATTTATTAGTTAAATGCAAACTTTTTAATGTTTTTTTTTATAATTTTCACTAGATGACATTGTGATCTGTTGTGAGAGTAGAGACCAGGTTGAGGAGCCCCTGGAGAGGTGGAGATATGCTCTAGAGAGGAGAGGAATGAAGGTCAGCAGGACTAAGACAGAATATATGTGTGTGAATGAGAGGGAGGATAGAGGAATGCTGAGGATGCAGGGAGTAGAGTTGGAGAATGTGGATGAGTTTAAGTACTTGGGATCAACAGTTCAGAGTAATGGTGAGTGTGGAAGAGAGGTGAAGAAGAGAGTACATGCAGGGTGGAATGGATGGAGAAAAGCGTCAAAAGTGATTTGTGACAGACGGGTACCAGTAAGAGTGAAAGGGAAGGTCTACAAGAGGGTAGTGAGACCAGCTATGTTGTGTGGGTTGGAGACAGTGGCACTGACAAAAAGGCAGGAGTCAGAGCTGGAAGTGGTAGAGTTAAAGATGTTAAGATTTGTATTGGGTGTGACAAGGATGGACAGGATTAGGAATCACTATATTAGAGGGTCAGCTCAGGTTGGATGGTTTGGAGACAAAGTCAGAGAGGTGAGATTGCATTGATTTGGACATGTGCTGAGGAAGGATGCTGGGTATATTGGGAAAAGTATGCTAAGGATGGAGCTGCCAGGTAATAGAAAAAGAGGAAGGCCTAAGATAAAGTATATGGATGTGGTGAGAGGGGACATGCAGGTGGTTGGCATGACAGAGCAAGATGCAGAGGACAGGAAGAAATGGAAACAGATGATCCACTGTAGTGACCCCTAATGGGAACAGCTGAAAGAGAAGACTATTAATTGATCATTACTAGAACTTTTACAAACTGAAAACCAATATTTTCCCTTTGCTATAATGGAAGAATGAAACATGTGTGTTAAAATAAAAGACCAAATATTTTAATGGGTCCTTACATGACATTTTTTTACAAGCAATTTATTATTGTACTGTTTTTTTAATTCATTTTTATATAATTGCATATGTAAAGACTGGTTACATTCCATGCATTTGTATTCAAAATGGGTTTCTGATACATACCCTTAAAGGAGTCAAGCATTGTGTACAGCTATCATCCAGTTAGTTTTGCTTGGGTTTTGTTTAAATAACATCTGTGGATAATATCAATTAAACTTAATAATTATGTAGAAAGTTTGTGCATTCCTTATAGGCTTGGTAAACCCCTGGAACAGAGCGAGAGAGAGAGAGAATCGGGCAAACAGGGCCATGGAACTGTGGGCAGAGATAAAGAATCATTGGTGAAGTCTTCCTGTTATCAGTATGGACCATATCAGGGTGTAAGTATCTTATCAATGCCAGCTATGGAATTTGTGCCAAGCACAGATATATGGGAGAGATAAAAATAACATAAGTGAAAAAAGTGGTGTTGGTAAACATTTCATTGGTCTATTAGACGTAGAAAAAATTCAGTGCAGAAGTTTCTCTGTAAATATCTTCCATCTTCAAAACTGAGAAGATCATCCATTTGTCATTGTGTGTGTGTGTTTGTGTGTGTGTGTGTGTGTGTGTGTGTGTGTGTGTGTGTGTGTGTGTGTGCCAGCATTCAGTCTTTTGATATACACCCTGTGTAGACAGATAGATAGATATAGAGTGATATAGATGTATCTCTAATACTTATTAGGGACTAGTTACTTAATATCCTTTAATAAGTTTTTCAGCATGATGAAACTGGCCTTTAGTAAGTAGTTGCATTAATGTGAAACGTATTTTAATAACTTGGGTATTAAGCTTTTATTATCTGCAAAAAAGTATGCAATTCAGCGACAAGCTAGTATATCAGATTACAAAGACAATCAAAAAATACTAGTAATTTGTGAAGTTTGCGTTTTTGTCTTATAGTATTTTCCTTTCCTTTTCTTGAAGATCATGTGCAAAGAAGGTTTAGTGCCTGTGAAACTGACCAAAAGAGGGTGCATCTACAGAATAAGCATTCTGATCATGCGGCGTTCAGAAATGCAGTTAATTTACTGAATGGTTTCATTTTCATTTAATACTGAAAAATTGCATATTTTTGTGTGTATACATGGTATTCTCAGCTAGAGCATCTTCTGTGTGGAGACATGCGTGAATGGGTGTTCCATCGTTGAAGGTCGTGCATCAGGGCCGGCAACTCGGCACATAAAAATCTACTGCCAATCATTAGCGGACCGGAGTTCTGCTGTGGTGACCCCTCCGAAAGACACAACAACATGGTGTACAGCTTCTGGCAATCTTATCATCACAGGGGTCTGTTAGATGATGTCTAATCTGGAGAATGCATTTTTAATAACAGGCTTTCAAATGGGAATTCATTGTTCTAAACTGCATTATTTAATGTATCCCATTAATAGATCTCGCCTCACCAGCAGTTATTAAAATAAGTGAAATTTATTTCATCAGTTATTATGTACTGTAGTCAGGAAATACAAGTCTGAGAAAATTGTATATTGGCAGGCTTGAAGGGCATTACTGCTCATGGCTGAAATATTTGTGTGTGTGTGTGTGTGTGTGTGTGTGTGTGTGTGTGTGTGTGTGTGTGTGTGTGTGTGTGTGTGTGTGTGTGTGGGTGTGTGTGTGCGTGTGTGTGTATGTATATATTTGGATGATTTGAATATTTTCATTGATTATTTAAATTCTAGTACTAATTTTTTGAAATTTATAATGGATGTGTCTGATAGCAGCATATGTTTTTTAGATGTCAAACTGCAATTGAATGATGGCATATTAAACACTAGTATTTATAGAAAGGATGTTAGTAATGGAAGATATACGCATCACAGTAGTATGCACGCGCCACATGTCTTTAAAGGTGTAGCAAAATCACAATTTATTAGAGCAAGTAGACTAACTACTGATGATACTACATTTGCTTCACAACTTGATAATATGGTAGAGGACTTTTTTTCTAGTGGATATGATATGAATTTATTATCTAAGCTTAAATCTGATGTAATGGAAGCCAGGCAGACATCACTTATACCAACTTTTTTGGAAGATAGGTCAAGCCTCACAGATAGTCAGTGTAATAACACCATTACTCAACATGAAATAAGGTACGTCACAACTTTTAATGGTAGGTCAAGTTCAATTAGACAAATTATTAACAGGAACTGGCCCATTCCGATGGCATTGGACGAACTAAAAACTATATTGGGCACCAAGCCACATTTTACATATAAAAATATGAGGACGATTAAAAGTTTACTCTGTTATAAAGATTTTTATAGACCCTGTTATACACAAATGGCTGCTAAAACTGGTACTTTTCCATGCTTTAACTGTGTTGCCTGTGCTTGCATCTTAGGGAATGGTAGTGATACTTTCACTCATCCTGCCAATGGACAAGTATTTAATTTTAAAATTACAGCTACTTGTAACACCACTTTTGTGGTTTATTTGGCTACCTGCATCTCATGCAGTTCATTTTACGTGGGAAAAACAATACGTAAGCTTAAGGAACGTGTTATAGACCATAATTCTGAAATTAGGAGAAATTGTGACAATAATGCACTATGTAAACATATTAAAACTTGTGGTGAAACACATACATTTAAGTATAGAGTGATTGATGCTCTATGTCCAAATGAAAGAGGTGGTGATGTCAACAACCGCCTTGAGCTCAAAGAATTTGAATGGATATTGAGATTAGCTGCTGACACTCATCCTGGTTTAAATAGCACTGTCAGTTTAAAACCTGTGTTAGTTAAGCTACGTAATAATGTAAAGTAAATATCTTATACTGTGTATCTACACATCTTTTAATATATTTATATGCATATGTCTTTAATTTATAATTTGTTTTCTGTCACATGATTTCATTTGGCTGCTGGTCATGTGATTTTAGACCTGTATTTAAGCTTTTAGAGTTTAGTATTTGAATGTATTAGTATTGAAGAAGAGTTACGCCCGAAAGCTTTGCTTTTTATTAAACTGGTTTTCTCTGCAAGTTTTCTCTATATAAATATATAGATAGATAGCTATAGATAGATATATAGATGTATATATCTGTGGACATATATATATATATATATATATATATATATATATATATATATATATATATATATATATATATATATATATATATATATATATATATATATATATATATATATATATATATATATATATATATATATATATATATATATATACAGTGGATATAAAAAGTGTACACACCCTGTTAAAATGCCAGGTTTCTGTGATATAAGAAAATGAGGCCACTATAAATCATTTCAAAACTTATCCCACCTTTAATGTGACATATAACCAGTACAATTCAATTGAAAAACAAACAAATCTGTTAGGGGAAAATATAAAAAATAAAAAAAACATACAATAAGCTGGTTGCATAAGTGTGACACTCTTAAACTAATACTTTGCTGAAGCACCTTTTGATTTAATTATAGCATTCAGTCTTCTTGGGTAGGAGTCAATTCAGCATGGCACATCTTGACTTTGCAATATTTGCCCAGTCTTCCATGCAAAAGTGTTCCAATCTGTCAGATTGTGAGGGCATTTCTTGTGCACAAACCTCTTCAAGTCACCCCACAGATTTTCTATTGGATTTAGGTCTGGGCTCTGGCTGGGACATTCCAAAACTTTAATTTTCTTCTGGTGAAGCCATTCTTTTGTTGATTTGGCTATATGCTTGGGGTCATTCATAGGTTACTAATAGGCTAACTGCCCTTATGTGCCATTTTAAGCCTAGCCAATTTACCCATGTCAGAATCAAACCTTGCACCTTACTAAGGTGAGCACCTTAACCATTACACCAACCTCCCACACTTGCCATGTTGAAAGGTGAAATTCCTCTTCATCTTCAGCTTTCTAGCAGATGCCTGAAAGTTTTGGACCAAAAGTGACTGGTATTTGGAAATGTTCATAATTCCCTCCACCTTTACTAAAGCCTCAGTTCCAGCTGAAGAAAAGCAACCTCAAAGCATGATATTGCCACCACCATGCTTCACAGTGGGGATGGTGTTCTTTTGGTGATGCGAAGTGGTGTTTTTGCGCCAAACGTACCTTTTGGAATTGTGGCCAAAAAGTTTAACCTTGGTCTTATCAGATTAAAACACATTTTCCCACATGCTTTGGGGAGATTTGATATACTGTTCTGCAAATTTTAGCTGGGCCTGGATGTTTTTCTGTGTAAGAAAAGGCTTAGTTTTGCAACCCTATCCCATAGCCCAGACATATAGAGAATACGGGAGATTGTTGCCACATGTAGTACACAACCACTACTTGCCAGAAATTCCTGCAGCTCCTGCAGTGTTGCTGTAGGTCTCTTGGCAGCCTCCCTGAACTGTGTTTCTTGTCTTTTCATCAATTTTAGAGGGATGCCCAGTTCTTTGCAATGTCACTGTTGTCCCATATTTTCTCCAGTTTTTGATGACTGTCTTCACTGTGTTCCATGGTATATCCAATGCTGTGGAAATTTTTTGTACCCTTATCCTGACTGATACCTTTCAACAATGAGATCCATTTGATGCTTTGTAAGGTCTCTGTGAACCATGGATTTTACTGTAGCAGGCAACTGAGTAAATGTCAGGAAAATCCTACTAGGACAGCAGAACTTTATTTGGGGTAAATCAGAGTCTCTTTAATTGATGGCAGGTGTGTACCCAAGAAGACTGAATGCTGTAATTAAATCAAAAGGTGCTTCAACAAAGTATTAGTTTAAAGGTGTGCACAGTTTTGCAACCAGCTTATTGTACATTTTTTAATTTTTATATTTTTTCCCCTAACAGATTTTTTTTTGTTTTTCAATTGAATTGTACAGGTTATAGGTCACATTAAAGGTGGGAAAAGTTTTGAAATGATTTATTGTTGTGGTCTCATTTTTTTATATCACAAAAACAGGGGTGTGTACACTTTTTATATCCACTGTACACACACACACACACACACACACACACACACACACACCACACATATATATATATATATATATATATCTATATATATATATATATATATATATATATACAGACAGACACATAGATATGCATGCATAAGTCATTCCGTACCTACTTTTGCATGTCAGTAATTTTGCCTAATGCTGCTGTGTCCCTTGTAAAATTTTGATTTTCTGGCAATTTACAGAGAATGAAGATGAGTCAGATATACTACACAATAGAATTATATACTTCTTATTGTCCATGAAATGCATGTTGAAGCAAAATCTGTTTACAGTTGGCTCTTTTAGTGAATTAGAGTAATATTTAAAAATTCACCCAGATTTTGGGCCTTTGTTCCCCTCATTAGTTTTGTCTTGTCCAAAATTCATGATCAAATAAGTTGTGAGGTATACGTGCTTCGTGTCTGTTTCTTCAGTTTCTCCATTACTTCCTGCATCTCCCTCATTTCACAAGATATATGTTAGGAGTATAACACTCAGCATTTTGCTTGCTATGCTTACCAAAATGAGGCCCCGATTCCAAAAGACTTACTCTTAGTGTAAGTGACTTCTTACACTGGGAGTAGGCTGACAGCAGGTATTTTGGAATCTGGTCTCCATAGTAAGCATGTTTATAGACAGGTCTTACACTAAAGTAAGTCCATTAAATAAAGAGCAGGTCTTTCAGATTAAGGGCAGGCTTACATTGAGATGAACTCTTTTGGAATCTGGCACTGATTGTAATCACAAGACAAAGCACAATTTCCACAAATCTTAGCAGTACATTGCACACTTCTGTTTGGCCGTCATGTACTTAGTGCTGAAGTTTGTTCCTCTTTAACAAACATGGCATTTATACATGCAACTGTGCACTAAGAGGACATTTACAGTATAAAGATGAATTTATGCTTCCATAGATTAGTACACTTGCTAAAGTGTGCACAAGGATGTCTAACAGAAAGAAAATACACTACTATCTTGCCAATGCTATCATAATGTCTCCAGAGGATGTACTCTTTCAGATGCATGTAAGATAGGGTACAAACATCTGCAGTGATGGTGATACATTTTTAAACTGTAGCACCCGAAGTGTTGACAAATATGGAAATGCATCAGTCATAATGGACAGTCAGTCATCACATTTACAGTGCAAAGATAAGAGTGATTTAAACAAATAATGAGAAAATAGAAATAAATAAAACTAAATATTAACTGTATGTAGGCAAGCAAGAGTATCATATGCTGGCATGATAAAGTAGACCAATAATTTTTACAGTTTTCATTAGCAAATCAAAATTTTGTTCTTTGAAGTCACGTGCTCTGTTTCACCTATTTCTTAACTAAATTAGATGAAACTGGTGGCTGAGATTGTCATTTGGTCTGAACGCTATTTAATTGGGTTTTCTACAGAATCTTTACAAGTGAGAAAAAACCTGCACTTTGATGAGTTAATTGTAAGTTGAATAACATTACCAAGATATTCTAGAAAAGGTTCTAGGGTTGCAAATTGAAACTCAGCATGTTGCTGGTCTTGAATAACTTTAGCGGTTTTATAACAAGCCTTGTATGGAACTGTGGTTCAGTGGTTCCACACAAGACGTGTATGGAACCACTGAACCACGGTATTTTCTGCACTCCCTATCAGAAGTGCAAGACCTGTGATTACGAATCCTGCAACTATGACAGATACAGTTCAGTTACTAAAGAATTACAGTAATACATGAAATTCACTGTAATGCCAGTAAAGTATTTTTGAAGTGCAGCCTCCCACATATTATCTATCTATCTATCTATCTATCTATCTATCTATCTATCTATCTATCTATCTATCTATCCATTGTATTAGTGTTAGGTAAAGGATGATTTTGAATATAATATGTAGGTCTGTAGTTAGAATTAGGGCTCAAGTTAGGTCTAAGGTCAGCAGTCATAAGTAAGGCATGGGGTCTTCTCTTCATTACACAAGACACACACAGCCACACAGGCACACACACACACACACACACACACACACACACACACACACACACACACACACACACACACACACACACACACACACACACACCATGTCACACACTCAGTGGTAGAACATATATTGTAACCTTAGGACAGTCGCACATGCAAACTCATCCTGAGTGCCAAAATGTTTAGTGTTTCTGGGGGCATTTGCATTCCTACACATGCATACTTCCCACATTCAAGACTGGTTACTTTCTTGTCTGCCTGTTGGTAGACCATGATCAATCTTTTGACAAATGCCTTATATACACACACATATATGCAGTGTATATATATATATATATATATATATATATATATATATATATATATATATATACATGTAGTGAGAGCTACTCAAATATAATAGCTAAGGCCTAGAATGCTCTTCCTCAGTGCATCCAAAACAATCCTAACAATTGCTCATTTAAAAAAAGCCTAAAAGTTTATCTCAATAGCAAGCGGCTCTGCACCTGTAGTTCTCCTGGCTAATTTCTTTCTCCTACTACTTCACTACCCACCTCTCATCTACCTCACTTCAGCACCTTTAAACAGCTAGTTCTTCTTGTAATAATTAGTTTATTTTCAGAGAGACTTTTTGATTTTTCCAGTTATCAGTATCTCAGTATTATGTTATATTATATGTTACATGTGAAGTTGTCTGTAAGTATTTGTTAATTGCTTTCTTGTTAATTTTTTTTTTTTCATAGCTACCTGTTTTTCTTAATTCATTTTTACTGTACTGGAGCTTTTCTCCCTAGGTCTCTGCTGAAAACGGGCTACTTGCTCAGTTAGACACTACCAGGTTAACGAATGTAAATAAATAAATAATAAAAATAAATATGTGTGTGTGTGTGTGTGTGTGTGTGTGTGTGTGTGTGTGTGTGTGTTTTATGTGTACTGTGATCTTGACACTCTGATTTCCATCAAAATTTTGACATTTTCCTGATGCGACTTCTAGAAGATAAATGTTTTTATCTGCATTCTGATTTGATCTTTGAAGATCATCATATCCAGTAATGCATGTCTGATGGACCTTTGTTGGTGGTATGAGAATAAAACAGTGCAGATGTGTGCGAGTGTATTTTTGTGCAAATGTATTTGTATGTGTTAGTTGTGTGTGAGTAGGACTGACACTGCTTTGTTATGTAACACACAGGTTACAGGGAATGATAATATTTTTCTATCAGAAAACCTTCAGTCTACAGAAAAAGGCATCATTTTTCTGAAAGAGAAGATAGAAAAAAGAGGCAAGGGGCAGGTGAAAAGGAAGAAATCAAAATTGAACGTGGAAGGATTTAAGAACATTACTGTAAGAAAAAAGAAGAGAAACAGATACTGACTACATGGCTCAAGCTGTGGATTTACAATACCAGCTAGATGAGAATTTAATACACAGTGAAAACAGTGGGATTAATAAGACTAGATGAAGCTCTATCCTTTATAACAATAGACAGAGCAAATATTATTGAATTAGAAGTTGAAGATTCTTTAGACCTGGTCAGCAAAGATATTCTTGTAATTGGAGATTCAATTATTAGAGGAAATTATACTTATATTTGCAAAGAAGATAATGAACATTGAATAGTGTTATGCTTGCCAGAAGCACAAATAGAAGATGTGAGACAAGCCTTGGAATGGATTAATGTAAGAAAGTACGGATCCATTTTTATTCATGTCGGTACAAATGATCTCATCCACAAGGATTCTCTGACTGTTAGTAGGAGACTACAGCCCTGATAGATAGTATAGCTTGTACTGGTGTTAGGACATATTTTGTACAAATCACCTATAGAAAGGTTAGTCAGGTCACTGTGAATGAAAAGATTTTTTGGGTAAATATGGAAAAAAATATCATGGTTTAAAAAATGATATGTAGAGCATCCAAGCCTAGTTTTGGGCACACGTGTTCAGACAGGATGGCATGCATTTGTCAAGATCAGGGAAGAGAATTTTTGCAGCAGATATTTTGTACTATTTGACAAACACTAGGCAGGATTTTTGCTAGGGTGAAAATTTAACAGTTCACAGATATCAACATGATGCATCTCTGATTGTTGTTAATGTTAGGAGCATAAACAATACTTTTATTTTATTGGAAAATTTGCTACGTTCCAACAAGATTGTTGTGATTGTTTGTGAAACATGGTTAAAGAGCAATGACTGGAAACCAGTTCTGTTAGTGTATAAATGTTTTTACTGTAACAGAAATGTTAACAAAAAATCAGATGGAGGTGTTATGATAGGGCTTCAAAATAGCTATGAGACCTGTGATTATTACATGTTCATTGATAGCACCAATACTATAGACTGTGTAACTGTGGCAATAAAGACAACGCTGGAACATATAAGAATTGTTGGAGTGTATAGACTACCAAAGTCAAGTGCTGATGACCTAGAGGAATTCATAGATTTCTTGCATGAAACACAGGAGGGAAGAATACTATTAACTAGGGGCCTAAATTTACCAGAAACAGACTGGAATAATATTGATTCAACAACATTAGTAAGGAAATTATTCACAACATATATTCAGGAAAAAGGATTGTTTCAGATTGTAAAAAAAACTACCAGGGTACAGGACCTACTAGACATTGTTTATGTTCCTAAAGAAATTACTGTTACTTTAAGTCAAGTTTTACCACAGTTGATGTGCAGTAATCATGGGGTTATAAAAGTTAATTTGTTGCTGGATAATTCTGCCAAACTGAAATCTAAACCAATGCACAGAAGTTTAATTACAAATCATATGGCAGTAAAACAGTCACTATGTAAAACTAACTGTAGTGAGGTGATCAGTGGAAAAAATGCAGCTGTAATGTGGAAAGTTTTGAAAGACCAATTGTTTGAGTGAAAAAAATATAAAAAAAATGTTTAATATCAGGATATAGGCATACAACATCAGAGGGGATATATTTCCATAAGAACAAGATTTCTGATTAAGGTGAGATACAAAAAATATAAGAAATGGAAGAGAGGTTGAACTACAGCTTTGAAAACTGAAATAAACAAGCTGGACAATCATTAAACACAGAGTGAGACAAGATCAAGAAAAATTGAAAAAAATATATAAAGATATTGAGCATAGTAGGGAACCTTTTTATAGATACATAAGTTGTGGAAGGAGTAAAGACATACAAATTGATAAACTGTGTGCAGGTTCTAAAATTAATTCTCACACAAAACAGATTATATATATATTTACAAAATCGTATGCAAAACAGTTTGCATCCACAAAAGGGGAGATAAGTTGTCCTAGTGATAGTCAGGTAACATCAGATACCGAACTCAAATTAGATTATATTGAAAAAGTGCTGTGCAAACTGGATCCAAAAAAAAAAAAAAAAAACGGAGGAAACATAATTGGCAACAATGACCTGAGAACACTTCAATAAGGACTTACAGTACCATTATATCTATTATTCACTAGGTCATATAAATATGGGGGTATTCCTCAAGATTGCAGGCAAGCACTTATTAAACCCGTCTTTAAAGGAAAGGGGAATAGGATAAACCCACAGTCATATAGACCCTTAAGTCTGCTTTCATGTTGTGGAACAATAATGGAGAAGGTAATAATGGATAAGTTATTGTCAGAACTTGATAGGTTGGGACTTGAAACCATATATCAGCATGCATATGTTGAAAATAGCTATATTACCACCTGTAACATGATATTCTATAACTATATAATAACAGCTATAAATGTAAAATTGTGTTGTGATGTAATTTATATGTAATTTATACAGATTTAACTTCAGCATTTGATAGGGTCATACACAAAACATTGATCAATAAATTAGAACAACTAGGTATTGAGGCATCTTGATAATATGGATAGCTGCATGACTTACAGATAAGACATGGCAAGTATCATACAGCAATTGGACAAGTGACATTCTTGGTTGCAGTTAGGGTGTCCGACAGGGATCTATCCTAGGCCCTTACTTGTTTGGATTGTAGCATTCAGACCTAATATTTTCATCTGAGGTGTTCTACAGTCTATAATCAGACAACCTGAAACTGGGTGAACTGATTACAATTTACCCCAGGTATCACTTCTGTGTCACTGTTAGACAGAGGCTAACCTTGAAAAAGGGCATAGCAAAATAAATTTAAAATGGGTGGCGAAAGTCAAACACATTCTGGCTAGGCTTATAAATGCCCTAGGGCAGATAGCCTAGTATGAACCTATGAACCTATGAACCTAAGTGTTACAGCTAAGGCATGTCTGCAAAATAACTTGACTAAATTGATCATTTGGGCATAGGAGAATAATATGTTGATAAATACATCAAAAACTAAGCAGATGAAATTTGGGAGACATAAACTGAAAGGTGAATACTTAATACAGCACACAGTGATTGAAACTGTAGAGTCATTTAAGGACCTGGATGTATGGGTAGATCCATCTATGAGTTTTTCTAATCATATCAACCAATTGGTTAGTGATAGTTATAGAACTATATGTTATATAAAAAGATTTCTAAAGTCTAGGAATTCAGAAATGATGAGGTCATTGTTTGTAGTTACATTAGACCCAAACTTTGAGTATGGAATAACAATATGGAAACTCTATAAGAAAACAAGCATGAGTAAACTGGAAAAGAGTACAGCAAAAATATAGCAAGGGCATCCATGGATATGAAAATTAGAAGTTATGTACCTACCATAACGTTCCATGTTAGTTGTCTTCTCTCGCCTTCTTTCTTGCTGGATGGGTTCGGAGCCGATCCTCGGCTCCAACTCGGCACTTGCTAAGCTCAAGAGTCACTTCCACCAGCTCGAGGCAGCCCCATATCCCATGATGCAAGGCAGTGATTACCCAGATCTCGTTTGGTAGCTAGAGGAAAAAAAAATAACTACTATCTTCCCCCAAGGAAAAAAAAACAACTAGCCTGAGAAAAACTGTAAGGGGAACCCAGGTAACTAAGTGCAGAGCTAACTGGTGTCCAAGGGAGAAATCTCCCAGAGAAGAAGATAGTTCAAGGTCTGTCCAGGCTAGGGGGACAGAAGGGAGGGACGCAAGAAAGAAGGTGAGAGAAGACAACTAACATGGAACGCTATGGTAGGTACATAACTTCTAAATGTTAAGTTGTCAATCTTGCCTTCATTCTTGCTGGATGGGACTGCATCCCTAGCACCTCTATCCTGGGTGGCTCAATGGAACAGACTCTTGAGAACTGTGGAACCAAAACTCGCCCTGTCCCTGGAGGCCAAATCCAATTTGTAATGTGAGACGAAGGTATGAGGAGTGGCCCAAGTGGCTGCTGCACAAATAGTGTCTAAGGGTAGTCTAGCCTGAAAGGCTGTAGATGTGGCTAGGCTTCTGGTAGAATGTGCTTTTGGTGTTGAGATCAGCTGTTTGCCCCTAAGCTGATAAATGTAAGAAATAGTGGAAGACAGCCATCTGGATAAGGTCACCTTAGAAACAGGGAGACCTTTCTTATTTTCAGCATAAGGAAGAAAAAGCTGGTCAGACTTTCTAGATTGCTTTGATCTGTCCAAGTAATATCTGAGTTGGCGATGAACATCTAGGCAATGCAATTTATGTTCCGCCCTGTCAGAATAATTGGGGAAAAATACTGGAAGATCAATAGATTGGTTTAAATTTGTCTTAGAAGCAACCTTGGGCAAAAAAGATGGATTAGTTTTCAAAGATACACTATCCTTGTGGAAGACCAAGTACGGGGGACGAACACAGAGAGCATGAAGTTCAGACACCCTTCTAGCCGAAGTAATAGCAACCAGAAAGAGTGTCTTCCAAGAGAGAAATTTTTAACGAGCATGTAGCAGCCGGTTCAAAAGGGGGAAGTATTAAGGATGCCAGCACTAAATTTAGATCCCACTGTGGTGGAGGATCCCTAACAGGGGGTTTAAGTAGGAAGATCCCTCTGAGAAAGGCTTTGCAAAGTTTGTGAGACATAATGTTCTGGTCTGCAAATCCGACATGAAAATTCGAGATTGCTGCCAGCTTGACTTTAACTGTGGAAGAAGAAGAACCAGAGTGAAAAATTTCAGCTAGGAAGTCCAAAACTGACTGAATAGGGGCAGTAAAGGGATCTATGTTCTTAGACCTTGCCCAAAAGGAAAAATGTTGCCATTTGCTAGAGTAAATCCTTCTGGTAGAGGGCTTTAGAGAAGCTACTATGATATCCCTAATGGGATTAGAGATCATAGGAAGCCTGGCTAAGGAAGGAAGTGGAGCAACCAAGCAGTGAGGTTGAGGGAATGAATGGACCGCTGCAGTTGACCCGACTGGTGGGTCAGAAGATCTGGAACTGGGTCCAGATGCCAAGGCTGCACTAAGAGATGCCGATGAAGGAACGGGAACCAAATTTGTCAAGGCCAGTAAAGAGCAATGAGAATCAGCTTGGCTCTCAAGTCAGTAGCTTTCTGAAGCACTTGAGGAATCAACGGAAAAGGGGGAAAAACATAAAGAAGTCCCCGGGGCAATCCTGGGTTAGAGCATCTCTGGGGGGATGGCCTGGAGGTGGAAAGAGAGAGAAGAAGTCTGGGCATTTGCTGTTTTTGGGTGTAGCAAAAAGGTCGCAGCAAGGAGGGCCCCACTTCTGAAAAATCTCTTCCACTATAGATTGTTTGAGAGACCAATCGTGAGGCATGAGTATAGCTCTGCTCAACCTGTCTGCTATGATGTTAGTTTTCCCGGGGATATGTGTTGCTATCAGAAACCGCTGAGAGGAGATCTCCCATTGCCAAAGTCTGAGAGCTTCTCGACACAGAGGATAGGACTTGGTCCCACCCTGTTTGTTGATATACCATACTATGTTCATGTTGTCTGTGTGAACTGCGATAGTCCCTAAAGGAAGAAAGTCGTTGAGGGCTTGCAACGTTAAAAGCACTGCTCTCATCTCTAGGACATTTATATGCAAGTGGTATTCGAACGGTTGCCACGTGCCATGGACCATCCTGCCCTGATAATGCCCCCCCACCCAATCAGGGAGGCATCTGAAGTGACGGTGGCTACCGGGGCCGGGGGGGGACAAATGGTCTGCCCTGATGGACTAGGGGGGAAGAAATCCACCAGGATAGGTGGCTCTTGCAGGTCTGTGTGACAAGGATCTTGTGACACATGGGCAACTACTGGAAGGACCATTGGGTAAACAACATCCACTGTAGGAGACGCATGTAAAAGCGGGCCAGAGGAAGAAGTGTGATGGCAGCTGCCATTAGGCCTAACACTTTCAGGACCAACCTGGCTTGTACCTTTTTGCTGGACAGGATGATCCGAACATGATTTTGGATATCCAGGATTCTTTGATTTGTTAAATTTGCTGACATCTGTGTAGTGTCTAGATCTGCGCCTATAAAGGTAATAGATTGGCAAGGCGATAAGGAAGACTTTTCGAAGTTGACAGAAATCCCTAACTAGCTGCAGAGATGTAGAGTGTAATCCCTGGCCTGGAGAAGTTGATGCCTGGTGGTGGCTGTGAGGAGCCAGTCATCTAGGTACGGAAACACCTAGAATCCCTGACGTCTCAGGTGAGCCGTGACCGCTGCCATGCATTTGGTGAACACTCTGGGGGCTGTGGTGAGACCAAACAGCAGGGCTCTGAATTGAAAATGACTGGTCCCCAGCCAAAAGCGGAGAAACCTTCTGGAGCGTCTGTGGATTTTTATGTGATAGTACGCATCCTGAAGGTCTATAGAGCACATCCAGTTGTCTTTGTCCAGAAAGGGCAAAATCGATTGAAGTGTGACCATCCGAAATCTCATCTTTTTGACAGACTTGTTTAGTCTGCTGAGGTCTAATATTGGTCTCCAGTCTCCCGTCTTTTCGGGGACCAAAAAGAAACTTGAGTAGATTCCGGATTCTAAATGGCCTGCTGGAACTGGCTGGATGGCCCTTTTCTCTAGAAGTTTTGAAACCTCTAGCTTTACAATTTCCCTTAGACCGGGTAGAACGTCTGGAAGGGATCCTTTTAGAGGGAAGGGGCTTTTCTCGAAAGGTATTCTGTAACCCTCGGATATGATCGACTGTACCCATTTGTCTTGAGAAAGGGAAAGCCAAGCTTCTGGGTACAGTGACAATCTCCCCCCGACTGCCTCCAAGGGTGGGCAGTCAGGCAACACCTCAAGGATGCTGGAAGGGCTTGTCAGAGAGAGGCTCTCTGCTGCCCTGGTTCTGCGGAACCCCTCTGCCTCTAGGGCGGTGTCTGTTGTTATTACCCCCTCTGCCTCTGGAGGTAAACTGACCACGTGCATCAGGCATGACTCCTTGAGATTTTTGGAACCACATTTTCCCTCCCTTCTGACCTTTGGGGTAAGGTCTTGAAGGGGTGGAGAAACAGACTCCTACGGCAGAAAGAGTCTTGCCGTCTTGCTCGCATCTGGTCAAAGTGTCCTTCACCTGAGGTCCAAACAAAGTTGTCCCATTGAAGGGAGAGTTTGTGAAGGACACCTTAAAGGGGTCTGCAAAATTGCAAAGTTGCATCCAGGACTGACGTCTGAGAGCCACTCCTGTGCCTGCAGCTCTACTCGCTCCATCGGCTGCATAAGAAATCAGCTGCATGGAGGAGTTAGTTATAGAATTTAGGATTCCCAGCTGAGATGCAATCTTCTCTTGAGCCCCAGCAGCTGATGGATCCTGTACCACCTCACCCAATTCCTTGATGATATCTCTTTGAAGTCGGGTGAAGTGACATAGATAATTCAGCGAACGCATAGCAAAGGTCGCTGAGGAAAACATCCGCTTACCATACCTGTCTATGGTCCTAGACTCCATGTTAGGAGGATGGACCGGTATGGAAGGATCTGCAAGTTCCTTTTTGGTGGCGGCCGCCACCACCATGGCATCAACCGGGACACCTTTGGTGAGAAACTGTTTTTCAGTGGGGGCTGTGATAAATTTAGAAGGCCTCCTGGGGACTGGTTCCACAGAATCAGGAGATGCCCACGCCTTTCGAGCTATCACGTCCATGAGGGGGTCGAAAGGCGGAGACACCCAGGAGGTGGAGGGTCGAGATCCAAAAGCCACCAGGTAAACCGACTCATCCTAGGAGGGGTTAATGGAGGGCCAGTTCCCCCTCTGTTTGAGGAGTTCAAGAATGTCTGAAAAGGAGACATCCTCAGAGGGGGATCTTGGGGTGCCCTCCGACTCATCTAAGTCGGTTTTTGATGTCGTAGACTCAGGGGAGTCTAAATGCTTCCTCTTGCAGGTCCTCTTACGTGGGGGTTCCCCTGAAGGATCAGGAGAAACCTCGGAAGAGGAAGGTATTCCCAATGGGGAAACCTGGGGCAATGGATCTCTGGGTCCGGGAGCAAGATAGTGGGAAGAGATATCTACAGGCACTGAAGAGGGAGGAGCTAAAGGGACAGACTGTTGACTCAGCTTGGGGGCTAGTACACTCCTCATCACCTCGAAGGCTCCCCTCCCGGGGAGGACTGAGAGCTCCCGCTCCGAGGAAACAGGAATCCCCGGCCCCACCAAAAGGGAAGGCTCCGAAGCAGATGTCGGTGCCGAGCTTACCAAAGCCGAAGCTCCGAGGGGGAGAACGGGGCTGGACAAGGGTCCGATGCCACTCGCCTCCTCGGAACCGACAAGGGAAGCCCGACGACCGGATCCCTCCAAGGACGGTCTCAAGGAGGAGCTAGGAGTCGAAGACGACGGAGCCGAAAGGAGTGGTATCGGCTCTGAAGCACCAACAGTCACAGTTCCAATAAGCTCCGGCTCCGAGCTCTGAAGGAGAGTCGAAGGAGGAATTTCTGGAGGGTGTGGAATAGCGGTCGTCTGCTGAGACGGGCTATGAAGCATCTGGGCCAGTGCCTGTGATTTCAGCAGTCTACTCACCACTCTCTCCAAGTCATGGTCTGAGAGTCTGGAAGACCTTGAGGATCGGCTCCGATGGCTCCGCTCCAAAAATAAAGGAGAGGCCGGAGCCTAATGAATAGACTCCAGCGACGGATATCTGGATCTCTTTCTTGACGGAGCCATCGGAGCCGAAGAACCTTCGGTTCCAGTTGGAGCCGACAACTTGTCGGCTCCGAGCTGAGTCAGAGATGTGTCGACTCCAGCCGGAGCCGACACAGGCATGGAAGCAAGAGTATCGGTGGCGATCGGCGCCAATACCGAACCTTCAGAGAAGGAAGGATCGGCTCCAGCCGGAGCCGATCTCGACTCCGAGGGAGTCGGAGCCAAGGCCGAAGGCTTGGACACTGAAGCCTGGGCCTTGGGAGGCTTTGAGGGCTTCCCCGAGCCGGACTTAGCTGGGGAGCTCTCAGGCTTTAATAAGCCCCTGAGAATAAGTTTATTTCTACGTTCCTGCAGGACTCTCTGGCTGAAGGAGTGGCAAATAGCACAGGAGTCCTGCAGGTGTAGAGGTCCCAGGCAATAAATACAAGAAGTGTGACCGTCTGTCAGAGACATCTTCTGACAGCATGAGTCACACTTCTTGAAGCCTGAGACCCTAGCCTCTTTAGACATTACTGAGTGCCTACACACACACACTACACACTCAGTCCAAAAAATTAAACTAGTTTAACAAAACCAAATACAGGGAAAAAAACACACAGACACACCCAAACAAACCCTGACAGGAAAAATATAGGAGGGGTAAAGACCTAAGGCCCGACTAGCAAAAAATATAAATAAAGGGAACTGGACACTAACGGGAATAGGGCTAAGTGAATCGAGGAATTAACTAAATAACATATATATATATATATATATATATATATATATATATATATATATATATATATAAATATAAGGTAATGGGGTGGACTAAAGTCTTAGAAAAAAGTAGAGAAAAATTCACTTACCAGGAGCTGGTAAAAAGTTACCTCATGAGCGAAGCGGCAAACGAGATCTGTGTAATCACCGCCTTGCATCATGGGATATGGGGCTGCCTCGAGCTGGTGGAAGTGACTCTTGATCTTAGCAAGTGCCGAGTCGGAGCCGAGGATCGGCTCCGAACCCATCCAGCAAGAATGAAGGCGAGATTGACAACTTAACATTGCATGTTATTACGAAAGACTAAAATATCTGAACTTGCACAGTATCGCTTATAGATATCTAAGAGGAGAGTTTATTCAGATGTATAGGGCATTTAGAGACAACTACCTCTGGGAATGTTTGGGGTTATCAAAAGTTTAGATGTGTGTCCAAATAGCTTTAAGCTAATTGAACCAGCAGGTGGAGCTGCAAGCTTAACATAGAGCTTAATAGACTTTTATTTTTCAAAATGCTGCAAAAGACTCTCTTGTACAATCAAAAAAATGACACAGTGAGTCTTGCTTATACTTCTTGTTCAAATGAGATGCTGCTTTATAGTGTAAAACAGCTGAGAAGTTACAAGCAGTAGTAATATGAAAAAATTTTCAATAACTTAGAACCCATAGAAATTCATCATATTTCTCATATAGACAGATAGCCATGGATTAGGCGTACATACTCACAGACACGTGCGCACACGCTCGCATACACACACACACACACACACACACACACACACACACACACACACACACACACACACACACACACACACACACGTGTAAGGAGCAGTGTGTTGTATATAGTACAAGAGGTAGTCCTGCATATCAGTCATGATATTTATTTTACAGTAGGCATAGAAAAAAGAGTTTCATTGGAAGTGACAAAGGTACAAGTTAGAAATCATGTATCCTTATCCCAAAATACAAAATATTTCTTACAGAAGACTATTGATTTATTGTTAATGCATAAGAAGTATTTCCAGCAGAACTACCTACCTGTTTTGTTCCTTATAGGTTCATAGTTTCGTAGGTTGATACTAGGCTATCAGCCCTAGGGCCTATACAAGCCTAGCCATAACAATTCCCTGGCTATTGTTTACCACAGTATTTACTCCCCTGGACCACTGTCTCACAGGGTGACTGACGTGATCCCCGGGGTGAATTTGCTATCTCACATCCAGTCATCAAGGTTCCTTTCGAAGAGGGCCAAAGAGGCACTCTGCTTGACATGTATGGGCAGTTTACAGCATGGGAAGTCTCAGGGTCAGGAACCTATCCCTCCAGCATGTTTTGTTCATTGTGTTGACAAGGTTTAGATCCCTGGAGCATGTGTCTCTGAGGGATTGGGATTTCTTTAAGTGTAGCATGTCCAACAGCTCTGGGCTTGACATGGCCTTGTATGTTAAGCAGAGATCGCCTCTGAGTAGATGATATGCACCAGAGTATAGGTGAAGTTTTTTTAGATGGTCAGCATAGGGCATCTGCTTTAGGCCTGTGATTCTTTTAGTGAGGTATTTCTGTGGCCTTTCCAGTTGTTGCAGATGTCTTGAGAGGTACATACCAAACGGAGCGTTGTATTCTATAATGGATCTAATGAGGGATGAGTACAGTGGGACAATGACCTCCTTTTTTCTGGATGAAAAGCCCTTAGTGATGAGGTGTGCCACATATAAGGATTTCCTGACTGTTTTGGTGATGTCGCTATTGAAGGTGAGATCACTGTCCACCTGTGTCCCTAAGTATTTTATCACACTTTTGGTGTTTAGTGTACTGCCACCTATGTGGTAATCCATGGGTACATGTTCTTTTCCCAAAGGGGATAACTATACATTTCTTGCCATTGAGCTTGAGCCCATGGATCTGGTACATAGCATCTGTTTCTGTAAGGCCTTTTTGTAGAACATCCACATAATTTGGGGATTCAATAATGGCTCCCAGTTTGCAGTCATCTGCAAACTTTGTTAGACAGAGTCCCTTAGTGTTGGCCTGTACTTCAGAGAAGTAGATGCCAAACAAGAGTGGTCCCAGGACTGAACCCTGAGGTACTCCACTTGTCACTTGTTTGGAGCTGGATTTGGAGTTGGCTACTTTTACAGTGTGGGTTCTGTCAGTAAGCCAGTTGGCAACCCATCGAGTGACAAAGGGATTAATGCCCAGCTTAGTAAATTTATCTATGATTCCAGAGTAGGGGATGGTGTCAAAGGAATTTGTGAGGTCCAGAAAGGCTGTGTGGACCACCTTACCCTTGTCCACGACTCTGGAGATTGATTCGAAGAAGTCAATCAGGTTCAGGAGACAAGATCAGCCCTTCACGAACCCAAACTGGGTAGGGTCCAGTATTTGAAGGTTGCCAATGTCTTTGTTTATAAGTGCCATGATAATACGTTCCATGGCCTTGAAGATCAGGCTCATCAGACTGATGGGGCAGTAGTTCCCAGGATCCAAGATGGATCCCCCTTGTGGAGTGGGATAACTGTAGCTGTGCATCATTCAGTGGGCACGAATTCTGAGGTGAAGCTATGATTAAACATGATACTTAGGTGAGGTGCCAGTTCATTTTGTAGCTCATGTAGTACACAGCCGGGGATGTTGTCTGGCCCCATGTATGCTGTATTCTTAACTTTAGAGAGTGCATTTTTTACCTGTGTGGCTGTTATTACCGGAATTTGGCAATCTTTCGGTATTGAGATGGGCCCTTTAGGGGGTGAGAGGGGGTGAACTTTGCACTGAATCGATCTGCCAGGATACTGGCAATATCCTTGGGATCAGTATATTTAATGCCATTCTGTTGTAGCTCAGAGCAGATCTGAGAATTGCCATCTAGATTCTTGACATAGCTATAGAATGCCTTGTGGTTGTCTTTGGAATCGTTGCCAATTTTATTTTCGTAACTAGCTTTGGAGGATTTCATGAGAGATCTCAGTTTCTTACTGAGGCTGGTAAGGGAGTTTTTTGCATCCTGGGATTTTCCTATTTTCTGCAACAGTTTTTTTCCTTTTGTTGTAAAGTTTGTTTATGGCAAAGGACCACCAGATTGGCTTCCTTTTTTTGGAGGAGAGAGTCTTGGTTCTGTTGAGGATGGCATGATTTATGCACGAGTGGATGTGTTTGTACAGTGCTTTAGTGTAGAATTCAGCAGTTGAACTTTCAGTTCCCATCTTCATGGGTGTCATGAAGTTTGTCACTTCTGACTAGAGTAGCATGAAGTTGGCTTTGGATTTATGTATATAAGAAGTGTTTGCAACTTCACTTATCTGCCTTATTGCTTTTCTTACTGCCGTGTTCCTATGTGACTACGAAAAGTGCATTCAACATCAAAGGTAATCGCTTTTATTAGACAGCATATCTGTAATGTGAGAGCATTAAAATAATTATTCTATGAGAACAATGAAGGCAGTATAAAAAGTTAGCAAGTGTTTTCTTGCTATTAGGGTGTGAAGGGGATAGTTGACTGAATGCAGACCATGTGACTCATGTATACCTCCAAGACGTGTTTCCAGCAGACCGATCTGACTACTTTGTTTCTGTGTTCTGTATTCTGACAAGAAAGATTTTCAGTTTTCAAGAACTGTATGACTGCTTTGTTTTTGTGTAATTACAGCAAATGCTTTCAATATCAAATACAACCATTTTTGTTAGAAGCATATTTCTTGTTTGAGACACCTAAAACTATTTGCTACATGTTAACATTGCGGACTGTATGTGTATTAGCTGGGAGATGGCAGGTGATTGATTTTGAGGGCTGTGCACATCATGAACAAAATAACTGGCTGGCTACTTTGCATGCAGCTGTAAGAAGCAAAATCGAACTACTTGAGTGCTTTCTTCCTGTGGGCCCATAACAAATGTCTTTTAATTCAAAGCATTGCTCATTTTATTCCTGTGGGCTTACCACAAATGCTTGCAACATCAAGGTTTGCTTCCTTCTCTACACTGCCCCTTTGCTGCTTTTTGCTTTAGCGTACCCATTTCTAAATTGGCTATGTTCATAATGGGAGACATATTTTTTTCTAGTGTGGAGCCTTTCACACATTGGTTCCTTGGTCCTAACCAAAATTTTTGTTATCTGTCTAGTGAGGTCTTTAATGTAGGTGACAGTTATGTATATTGAGGTGTATCCATACTGAAGAGTTTTTCTTTTTGTTTTTGCATTTTATTCCTCTCCACGTTGTTCTTGTACTTTTCTTTGCTTTTGGGGTCAATTTGTATTCAGGAATGCTCTGAATGTTCAAAGGGTTATTGCAATATGCAGTCTTCCACAAAATCTTACCTAAGAAATATTAAAATTTCTGTTACTTGACATCAAATCATTCAGTTAAACAAGCAACTCAGGTGCATAATTAAATCTATACACCAAACACAAAACCGAAACTAGTAAAATCCCCAAAGGCGATAAGGAACACAATAAGAGAGAGCTCGTTATATAAAAATTTAATAAACCACAAAAATAAAATTAGCGCTTTCGGCGGGTGAAATGACCCACCTTCATCAGATTACACAGCAGAACAAACAAAAACATGCATTTATGCTTTAAAGCATAAAAAATGCGTCCAATTGCATTAAAGTGCATCTATTAAGCTGTTCAGTTGCCGTAGCGACCTTAAAGTAAGATCGCTACCTACACGCTTTACTTGCCCTATTGACATCAAAAAAAATGCATGCATTTTAAATCGCAACAAATGTTATAAAAGAAAACATCTAAACATATCTTGTTTATATTAAACTAGCCTATATGCCTACCCTTGCATAATGGCAGCCTGTCATGGTATTACTATCATGAAAGTAACTGCAAGGGAAGTGCATAAGGACTTTCCCTTGCAGTTACTTTCATGACAGTTATTTCCCTGCATAAGGGAGGGCCATCCATGTACCCAGGCAGTTACAGACCCAAACGTCTGAGCAGCATCATATGCAAAGCCATGAAATGAATTATCATTGGGTTAATTAATGAGGACATAGGGAATCTCAAAACACTAGAGCCATCTCAGTTTGGATTTTTCAGAGGTAGGTCATGCTCACTCAACCTGGTAGACTTTTTTGAAAATATCATAAAACCAATATGCAAAAATAAAATGGTACACACCACCTACTTCTACCTGGCCAATGCTTTTGAAACAATCCCCCACTCACACATAGTAGAAAAGTTTAATAAACAAGGAATAAACACATCTATCACCCACTGGATTGCCACTTGGGTCATAAATAGGATGCGGGAATCGGGATATCAAACTAGAGAAGTTACCTCCAAAAAACAGACAAGTCACCAATGGAGTCCCCCATGGTTTGATGCTGTTTCAGAAGTTAAGCCAATACAAATGGCTCTGGCTAATTACATTTGCAGATGACTGCAATCTAGGAGCAGGGATCAAATCCCCAAAGGACTTATCCATTCTATAGGATGGCTTGTTCCAAATAAATAACTGGTGCCAAACTCATGGATTGGAGCTAAATGTCATAAAATGCATTATTGTCTCCTTTGGGAAGTCAACTCCCCTAGGGAACTATCACATTAACAATACACCTTTATCAGTTAATCCAGTAGCTCAGGATCTGGGCTCTTATCTAGACAGTGAGTTAACTTTTGACCAGCACATGTCCACTATAATAAGGAAGTTCTTCTATATTGTGCAGCTAATAAATAAAGGGTATTTCTTCTAGATCCAGGGATGTTATTGCCACCCTTAACTCAGACCTCATAAGGCCAATTATTGAAAAAAATTGGATATTTTGCAGTGTATAGCCTCCTGCAAGATCTTCCTATAATTGCATTCCATTTTCTGTTGTGAGGATGAACTTTGCTGTAAGTGGTTTCACATTATTTAAATCTGTGTACCTTACTGAGTGTGTGTAAGTGTGTATGCATGTGTGCTTGTAGCATATGTGTGAGTGACATGCAATACAAATAAACTTTCAATTCTGCTTCAATTTCTTAAGTCTTATAATTTGTAGATTTGTTTTATATTTTCTGATGGAACTGATAATGTTTGCATATATGAATACACAATGTGCCTATTCCATAAATGGTATGGTATTAAAATAAATTCAAGATACTACACATATTTATATTATGTCCAAACATTGGTTCTCCAATACTAGGCACAAGCAAATATTGTAGTTATATGATTATGGTGCTCTTATTTTATGCAAAAGCAGAAGGACTGTCAGTGGATTCTTTGTATTACTGATGAAGCACTTGAAATGTATTTATTCTTGCTGTAAACTGAATATTACAGATGACTATTTTTTTTTAATCATAGCTAGCTAGCAATGTGTTCTTGATATCGATGTCAGGGTTCACCTCTCAAGCTTTACTCTCAATGTAAATTTTTTGACATACATGTGTTGAACATATATCAAGGTGGTCATGAATGGAGATGCAGTCCCTGACATTAACGCAATCAGTCATCCGTGTGTGATGAGAAGTATTGCTAATCAAATATGCAAGACTCCAAGCTCCTCTGCATATAAAGCAGTACCTGCATGTGTCCAGAACACATGCCTTGTAGCCATGTGGAAGTGCATCATGGCTCATGTCCACAATGTAATTACAGCATGCTAAAACAAACTTAACAGAGTATCAGGAAACAGACCAATAGATAAGGCAACCTGGAATACATAAAAGTCAGGGGAACCCTAACAGTACCACTCACAGCTCTCAACTGAATCAGGGATGAATCTTAACAGAATGAGGGACAAAACCATAAATAATCAGGGGACCCTTTTTAAAATATGAGCACACATTCCCATGCCTTACATGTATTAAAGTAACAGTGCAGGAGTAATGGGAAACTGCATACATACAGAAAACTGTGGACCAATTGAAAAAATAAGGAACATCACTGGACATAATTCACAGACATCTACTGATCATGGAAAGAATATTGACAGTTGTGGCACTACCAAGCATGCTGGGAAGGGTAGGGACTGAGATAGTTCAGAAACCCTACATCAGTATGCAATCCACAGCAATTTGACAAAGAGATAGGACTTTCATTTTAATAGCATTTTTACTTGCAGATTATACTGCAAGGAATTGGTACATATATACAACTATAACAGATGAGAATGGAATTACACTAGAGATGTGGGACATATCATGAGCACTATAATAAGATGGAGATCCTGGAAGATTCATGTCAAGTGGAGGCAGTCCAATAACATTATGGCTGTGTCTACAAAAGCCTATGGACATGATTAGGTATGTGTGTGTGTGTGTGTGTGTGTGTGCACGTGTGCGTGTGCGTGTGTGTGTGTGTGTGTGTGTGTGTGTGTGTATATGTGTGTGTGTGTGTGTGTGTGTGTGTGTGTGTGTGTGTGCACGTGTGTTGTGTGTGTGTGTGTGTGTGTGTGTGTGTGTGTGTGTGTGTGTGTGTGTGCGTGTGTGCGTGTGTTTGTGTGTGTGTGTGTGTGTGTGTGTGTGTGTGTGTGTGTGTGTGTGTGAAAGTAAGATCTTCCATGATAGGTAGACCCTAGGAGAAGTAATCTGCCTGGTGTTTGTATTGTGAAATGACAACTGCTGCATGCACTATTCTACTTTATTATCTGTTGGAACTCTAAAGCAGTTGTGGCCTATGTGCGCAGTTTCTGCTGCTGCTGCTGCTGCCACACATGTACAAGTTAATGCAGTCTGATAAACTACACCTCTGAAGGCAGTATACTATCATGTCAGAAGTCAAAATGTCTAGGGGTTGGTCACTGTGCAACACATCTGTGATACCTGGATCAACATACATATAGGTGTAATAGTACGATTAGGTAGTACGTGAACTATAGATGGTGCTAGTGGTCACATTCAACAGCTCTACACTAGCCTATAACAATGTTGTTATCCTCTGTGCATTGGTCACTACCTCCGTTGCATGGATACTATCAGAGCCATGCTGCTGGAAGCAAGCTCCCAGAAACTTTTTGCAACAATACAACAAATGACAATAAGTATTTCACAACATTGATTACTTTGTCTTACCTTTTGCATAATGGACTACATAACTATACTAGGCATTCTCATAAGAAAAAACAACCATTATCTGAAGAACATGACCTACCCATCCCAAATCCATAACAAACTATAATAACAAAGGTCCTATTACACCTTGTGACCACTATGCAGCATGACATACATCATGATCATGCCATTTTTGCCTGTAACCATTGTAATGCAAACAAAATAATAAAATGCATACACCATTGGATTAGAACATATGCAATATAGGTCAAGCTACTCTTGACCTGTTCACTAACCAAAAATGCCAGACAAGATTGCATATCATGTTTATCAGACAACACACACACGGATAAACTCAGCATTGTGTTGGACTGCATATGGCTTCCTTTAAACGGATAACAGCATCTACATTTCTCTGTCCAGTTATAAAAGTGTACAGTAAGTAAACTTATAATAATCAATTGCTTTTGATTAGCCAGTCCTGAGTGCTACTAGTCATTTACACACTCAGTAGTTATACCTTGACAGACCTGAACATCTGCCTTCCTCCTGTTCATAGTTCATACAGCTGTATGTTAACCACTGATGCCCCAGACAGACCTGAATTTGAACTCTCACACACTTAAAAGGATTATATCAGCAGTCTGTTTCAATAGTTATGCCTTTCCTAAAATCTATTCTTTGACTCAAAATCTATTAGCCCTGTTAGTGATCATGGTAGTGTGTGCCTGCATGTCATCATCTGTTGGGTAAACCCAGTCCTATCACTATTGTGTTCCACAATTGCATTACCAGATTCAAACCCCTACATATTTAGGTCCACAATCTAGAGAACTTCATGTTAACTGTTGATGCCATGGAAGAGATCACAATTAAAGTGGTCAGAAACAACACACTTGAATGGATGATGTCAGTGTGTGTTTGAGGGCATATGACTCACATACATGTTTGAGTTGTCAAAATGATGTATTCATGTAACTGTTCACCCTAAGTTGAATTATTCTCCTCATATCTTTCAATGAACCTGTTGCTACACAATTCAGATTATCAGTTATACAGTCACAGGATGTGAGGATATCTATATCTGAATCCCTACCAATCTAGATCAACACTCTATACAGCTGTATATTAACTGTTTCTCCACAGGATACTTTAAATTCCAGGTTCTGGAAAGCACACACCTAAAAGGTCAGACTTAAGCATTTTTGGAATGTTCACTAATCCACTAAAATGGATTTTGGGGGATCAAAATAATTTAGTCATGTCTGTGTTCACACAAGTGTGAGTCAACCATATCGACATCTGTTGGGTAATGCAGTACTCTCAGTCATTGTTGTTGTACACACATACAAAACTTATACACTGCCAAATATGAATCCCTGCCTAAGTCCATAATCTAGAGAACTGTGTTTTAGCTGTTCATGCTACACAATAAATCATATTACAGTTTTGAAAGGATTAGCTCACCATTGTGAGACAAGACAAATGTTTGGCTTAAAAGTGAGTGGAAGATTTGTGACAGACCCCTGCCCATGTAAATATTTCCACTGTGGGAAAGTGTACAAACACAATCTGTGCAATAAGCCATGCCTACCTACTACAATAGTCATATACACAGACATACAAGTACACATTCACACAAAGACATGCATTAGTTAGTCATAGGATTTGTACACCTGCTTATCTAAGCCCACAATCTAGAGAACATTCTATCAACTGCATATCCTCTAGTCTTACTACAAGTGTGAGACAGAACACGTTTGAGGGGATGGCCTCCAAAGAGTGTTGCAAGGCAGATGTTTCACCTAATAGAAACAGAAACTGTTGGTTGAGCTCTACACCAGCATGATGGTTTGGCCAGAGTGGAAGTGTACACACCAAATCAGTTGGATAAGGCAGACCAACCTGCCACTACAGTCACACTAGTTAGTCATTGTTGGATTCAAACACCTACCTATCTAGGTCCACAGCAGAGAGAATAATGTTAAATATAAAATAATAATTATCTCCTTATACTGCTATCAGTACTGCATTCTGTCACGTAACTGGGCTTAACACAGTTGTGCGACAAGAACCATATTACTGTGTTCAAAAGTAAAATCTTCCATTTTTGTTGATAGGATGTAAACTGTCATTTATGGCAACTTAGCACTGGTGTGTGATGCCAATAGTCATGCAAATGTTGATGACAAAAATAGAAGGTTGCCTTCATGGGCCATTTCTGGCTGTGTGTGTATGGTGTAGTTTTTGACCAGATGAAAGGTATGAAAAGGGGTTGATAGGACAGTGGTAAAAATGGAGGTCAAGCAAAGGGTAGGACACTGAGTGAAGAATAAAAGAACATGCAGGATGGTGGTGGGAGAGTACTGTAGCTATCTACTCTGGCACAAGCTAACAGTGTACTTCTACAAATAATTTGAGGAATTTGGACAACCACTATCTGGTGTGTGTGACAACAATGTAATAATGTTGTGTAGCCAAGTAGTCCCAATAAAGTGTGACATGCACAAGCATAAGCGATGTGGACATCTATATAGGTTCATAAGTTCATAGGTGTGTACTAGACTAATGGCCCTGGAGCCTTTACAAGCCTAGCCCATAGAAGTGCCCTGGCATTGTGCCACCCAATGTTAGTTCTCAGTGCCTCTATCAAGTAGAGCCACTGGAGTGATCCCCGAGGTGAACTTTCTATTTCTCATCCACTCATCAAGATTTCTCTTGAAAAGGGCCAGTGAGGTGCTCTGCTTGACATGTATGGAAAGTCTATTCCAGACCATGGGCAGTCCCTGGGTTATGAACCTGTCCCTCCAGGATGTTCTGCTGATTGTGGTAATGAGGTTGAGGTCTCTGGAGCACGTGGTGCAGAGGGATTGGGATTTCTTTAGATGTAGCATTTCTAATAGAGTTGGGTCAGAGATGGCTTTGTATGTCAAGCAGAGATCGCCTCTTAGTAGATGATATGAGACAGAGAATAGCTGGTGTTTTTTGAGTCTGTCTATGTAGGATATGTGTTTAAGGCCTAGGATACTTTTTGTAAGGTACTTTTGTGGCCTCTCCAGCTGTTGCAGGTGTCTAGTGAGGTACATGCCAAATGGGGCATTATACTCTTATGATTGGTCTAATGTGGGAACAGTAGAGAGAAATGATGACCTCTTTCTTCCCGGATGCAAAACCCTTGGTAATGAGATGTGCCTTATAGAAGGACTTTCTGACCACAGTGGCAATGTGGTGGTCAAGGTTGTTATCAACCTGTGTCCACAGATCTCTTATAACACCTTCAGTGTTCAGTGGGCTCCCATCAATGTGATAATTAGTAGGAACTGAGTTTTTCCCAAAAAGGATGACAATGCATTTTTTGGAATTAAGCTTAAGCCCATGGTTTTGACACCAGTCATTGGTCTCACTGAGGCCTTTCTGTAGGATGTCTACATCACTTGGGGAGTTAATAATGGCTCCCAGCTTGCAGTCACCTGTGAACTTGGTCAGCCAGAGTCCCTCCATGTTGGAGTGGACTTCTGAGAAGTAGATGCCAAACAGGAGACAACCCGGGACTGATCCCTGTGGGAGTCCACTCATGACTGGTCAGCACTCTGACTTGGAGTCGACTACTTTCACACTGTGGGTTCTGTCTGTGAGCCTATTTGCAACCCACCTAATGAGATAGGGGTTGATGCCTAGTTTGGTGAGTTTATCAATAATTCCTGAGTGATGAATGGTATCAAAGGCCAAGGCCAGATCAAGGTAGGCTGTATAAACTGCTTTAGCTTCATCCACAGCTCTAGTGACTGACTCAAAGAAGTTAACCAGGTTGAGCAGGCATGCTCTACCTTTCACAAAGCCAAACTGAATGGGATCTAGAGTTTGGAGATGCCCTGTAACTTGTTAATTAGGTCCATGATGATGTGCTCCATAACCTTACATATCAGACTCATCAGGCTAAAGGACCGATAATTTCCAGGGTCTGTAGTCTCTCCTCCTTTATGGAGAGAGATGACTGTAGCAGTGTGCCATTCAGTAGGGACAAAGCCGGAGGTGAGACTGTGGGTGAACAGGGCACACAGATGTGGTGCCAGTTCACTTTGTAATTCATGTAGAACACAGGCAGGGATATTGTTGGGTCCCATGGAAGCTGTATTCTTGGCCTTGGACAATGCAGTTTTAACTTGTGCTGCAGTAATGCTGGTTGCCTGGCATTCTTCCGGTATTGAGAATGGTCCTTTGGAGGGGAAGAGGGGTATTGCCTTGGAGATTCTTTATATACTGTAACTATAGAAGGCTTTATGATTGTGTTTAGTGTCTGCCACAATTCTGCCTACATAGCTGGCTTTGGAGGTTTTGATGAGTGATCTCAACTTTTTGTAGAGGCTGATAAGAGAATTTTTCCAGTCTTGCAACTTCACCTTTTTCTCCAACAGTTTCTTCCTTCTGTTGGAGAGTTTATTAATGACAGGAAACCACCAAATTGGCTTTCTTTTTTTGGAGGAGAGCATCTTGGTTCTGTTGGGTATGGCTAGTTCCATGCATTTATGTCTGTGTTCATACAGTGCATTGGTGTATGATTTGGCAGTCCTGCATCTATTTTTCATTGGCATGGGTGCCGTGAAGTTAGCCACCTGTTTTTAGGAGTCCAAAGTCAGATTTAGAGAAGTTTTTCATGGTGGATACCTTTGCAGGGGGTGTGGGTGAGACATGGATTTCCATGGTGATTAATTCGTGGTCGCATCTAACCTGGGAGGAATTGACTATTGGTGTAGAGCAATGGTTGCCCATGTTAGTAATAACCAGGTCAATGATGCTGCTTCCTCTGGTGAGGAGTAAAAATGAGCTGGTCCAGGGCATTGGAATTGATGAATTCCAGGAAGCGTTGGGCATTGCATTGGTGCATGAGTATTTTTCCATGAGTATTTTTCCCTGTTATTAGAGGGGCAGTTGAAGTCACCTAGTATGAGAGTGTTGGGTTGGATCTTAATAGTTTCTAGGATGCCTTTTTTTTTTTTTTTTTTTTTTTTTTGTGGAACATGTGCCCTTTTTATTTATTTATTCATTTTTCAAGAGTGGAATGTTGTGGATGGTAAAACAAAGAAAACTCTTCAAACTACTAAAACTCAAAAAAGACGTCCGGCAGAAGAAAAAGGAAGCTGCAAACTATAGATGCGTTAAGCTGATTTTTTAATACACACACTTTTCATCCGGGCACAGACCAGACTTCTTCAGACACAAAAACGCAATAAATGTAAAAGCACACACTAAAATACTCATGTAGGAACAGCACATGACTAGTCGTGCCCAATCTTAGCTGTGCTTAACTAATTAGACAATTAAATGATTAAATAATTAAATAATTAAATACCGCAAGAAACCCCACCCTTCATTCATCTCACTTACTGTTGAAATACAGAATGTCACTGAACATCCTATCACTTGGATCTACTTGAATTGGCGAACGCAGTATATGATCTATGTTCATACATAAATAAATAATTTACCTGCTGACAGTTTTTTGTCTTTAGGCTGGGCCATAAGGCTCATAGGTGGAATTTTGATGAATCCACTCTAGGTGGATTTTAGTTTACACTCATTTTATCTGTTTTTCCGAGCTGGACCCTTCGTTGTGGATTGTATGCATCTGGGTCAACATTGAATGTTTTGTATAGCAGAAAGACATGGTGTGGGGTGATAAAGTAAGGATAACTTGTGTTAAAGCTGTCTTTCACCTATGTCTAGTGAGTAACATTTATTATAAAACTTCTCTAAATGTTTTAAACATAAGGAATTTAGGTACATTATCCAGGCTAAGTGTAAGTTTCTTTTGATAACATTAACGGTGCAGTTCTCAAGGCGCTGTATATACCTTGAATGAGTTTTATTCAGTTGAGCCATTGGAATATATGTTTCATTTGTTTTTAACCTGATTTTATGGTGCTTTTTTTTAAAAACAGTTTTATTGATTTTGATTATAATGAAAACAATCACATAGACATATGATAATTTACATTATAGATTTACAAATTGATAACATGTATTTAAAGCATTTAAATATGAATATACGAATAACAAAGCAAACAAACTTAAGTATGTACATAGACATCCAGTATTTATATATTAACATACACTATAACCTTCCTTTTGCAACTTGCTCTCATGAATGACAAGGAAAGTAAATTACCTTTATGCAAAATGGTAATTTTTCCAACATATCTTGTAAGTTAACCCATAAATTATGTTCATATGTCTTTTTAGATGGCCTAGAGGTTATGGTTCTTATCTGTAAATGACTAACTTCTTTTAATAAATTAGTAAAGTCAGAGAATGCAGGAGGATGTTTTGAAATCCAATTTTTTGTTATGATCTTTCTAGCCACTGCCAATATAGTCCATAGTAATGAGTATTTGGTTTTCCTAACACATTGTGGAACAGGTGTATTAAATATGATTAATTATTTATTCAATATGAAGTCTGAAAAAGTGCTTGTAAAAAGTCATTTACTTTATTCCAAAAGATATTTGAAGTTGGGCAGTCAAAAAAACATATGTGCCCGATTAATATCTACATTAGAGTTGAATCTGTTACAGATGTTCTGTTTTTTACTAACTTTGTCTATTATTTGTGGTGTATAAAAGGATCTATTCATGAATCTCCATGTGTAAATCTTCCATTTCAGAGAAAATGATGTTTTCCCAGCTGATTGTAACATATTAACCTTATCTTGCTCACTTGGGGAATTATGAGTAATTAAACTATAATGACTCCAGTAGTTATGTGTGCAAGAAAATGTTTCTTCTCTTAAAAGTCTATAAATAAAGGAGAGACTTCCTGAATATGTATGCTGGTATAATAATGTTGATTGAAGAAATTGTAATAATATCTTGGTGTCATGTTTGCTAGTTGGTGAAGGTAGTTTCAGCTTATTATCAAGATATAGTATACGTGTTTGTATATCTAACCATGTGGAATTATTAAGTTTATATTCCTGTATAATATGATCCATTGAACTAGTCTTGTATTCATAAGTTAGTTGGAACCAGTATTTGAGTTCATTGTTTTTCAGTTGAGAATGTTTGTTAATATCTGAGGTAACAAAGGTCTCTTGTGTATATGCTATAGGAAATAACAAAAAAAGTAGTCTTTATATTTAACGTTTATATATAAAGTTTCTAAAGTTAATTATAATATGTATGTAACTGGCAATATGATTAGGATTAGTATGTGTGATAAAATATTCTTTTAAGATCCATATAACAGGTTTGTTTATGAATTCTAGTTGATATGTTGTTGGTCTCATTATAAGTTCCATGGCTGACACTTCCCATAAAGATTTCCATTTAGCAAAATAGGTTATATCTAAGAGCTGAGAAATTGATCTGATTATAGTGGAAATCAAATAGAGATTTAGATCTGGGAAAGCTATTCCACCATTCTTCCAGCTGTTAGTATGTTGATTAATAGTAATTCTAGGTTTTTTTTCTGACCAAAAGAATCTTAGTATTAAAGTGTTTAGTTTATTTATAAACCTTTCTGAGGGTAGAATTTGAATGGATTGTATCATGTATAACATATTAGGTAGAATTATCATTTTTATAATGGTTAGTCTTTCTTCAGTAGTAAATATTATTATATTCCATTTTGAAAATAATTATTGGATATTTTGTAAACATTTGTTATAGTTTAATTGAATTATTGATTTAATGACTTTGGCAAGAATGATTCCAAGATATGTGATTTTATCTGTGTTAGCAATGTGATATGTATTATTTCCTATCATCCTTTTTTTATTTTTTTTTATTATTAGGATATATGGGTAGAATTTTTGTTTTATTGTGATTGAATGATAGACCAGACATCATTTATAACATTTTAATTGATTCATATAATGACATGAATGAGGAGTCATTTCCCTTTTTGGTGATAAGAACATCATCCGCAAACAGCTGGATTTTGGCTATATTGTCTTTATCCATTTCCAAACTCTCTATTTTGTTATTGTTTCTTATTTCATTTTCCCAGGGTTCCATGATCAAAGTAAATAGTAGAGGAGAGAGAGGACATCCTTGTTTGGTGCCTTTTGTAATAGATATTTTATTGGAAATATATGACCCTATTTTGATATATGCATAGGTTTCTTCATATAAATGTTTTAGAAGATTAATAAAATTATGTGAAAAATGTAAGCATTCCAAAAGAGTAAATAGATAGATCCATTTAATAGAATCAAAGGCCGCATTAATATCAAGAGTAATTCATGATAAGTTCCTTTTCTTACTTTGTGAGAAGTCTATACTAGCTAGGGTTTATTTTATATTATCAAATGTACTTCTGTTAGTTATAAATCCTGCCTTGGCTTCGTCTATAAAGTGGGGTAAGAATTTCTTCAATCTTTCTGAGAATATATTCATAAACATCTTATAATTGATATTCAGTAAAGATATTGGTCTGTATGAGGAACAGAATTTTGGGTCTTTATTTGATTTTAAAATAGAGGATATAAATGTATATTTCCAGGATGGGGGTGTAATATTATCATGTCGGGCCGAATTATATACTTTGTGTAGTAAGGAAATAGCCATTTTGGACATTATCTTATATATTTCAGGAATAATTCCACCGTTACCTGGAGCTTTGTTTAGTTTAAGCTTACTTGCTTGACTTCGCATATCTGATAAAGTAATTTGTTTATCAATAACTTCTATTTGTTGTTTGTTTAGTTTATTATATATATTCTTGTTAATATAATCTCTTATGTTATCTTGTGTTTGAATTTGTTGTGTGGATTAATTAATTTTATGAAAGTGATATCTAAACTCTTCTAATATACCTTGTATACTATGTACTTCTCTTTTCTTTTTTGCAGAATGTAATTCTTTAATATAATTATATTTATTTAATCTTTTGGTCTTATTCTTAAGGTTTGATAGATGTTATGGATTTATGGAATAAGCAAGAAACCTATATTTTTCTAGTGTTATCTTTGTTTTATGATGTAGGATAGATCTATATTCCTCATTTAGTTTGTATATCTCATCCCTTATATTCTTTGAAGACAGGTTGTCTTTATTATTTGTGGATAGTGAGTCCAGTTTATCCTGTATTATTCTTATATCTTTATCCCATATTTTCAGCATAATATGAAACCATTTTTTTATTTGTCCATATAAATATGCTTTTAGGGCATCCCAAATAAATATATCATGTGTGTCTGATGCAGAGTTTATATTAATGAAATTTTGTATCTCTTCTGTTATAAATAATTGAAAATCCTTAAGTTGTGTGAGATATGCTGGAACCCTTTTAATTTGGACACTATGGGTGTTATTAATATTACGTTCAAATATGATAGTATTATGGTCCGAGACTGGGCAGGATATAATTTTGCTATTGGTCAGGTTATTCATTATCTGTGTGGAAACAAATATTCTTTCAATTCTAGAATATGCTTTGTATCTATTAGAATAATTGCATGGTGCTTTAAATTTCATTGTTTATCATTTGCTTCTTATGATTTACTGGTGACTATATCTCATTGTGAATATGTTTATCTTTGTATATTTTTGTATATATATTTTTAGAGTTGACAATGCTAGGATGTTCAGTGACATTCTATATTTCAACAGCAAGTGAGACGAATGAAGGGTGGGGTTTCTTGTGGTATTTAATTATTTAATCATTTAATTGTCTAATTATTTAAGCACAGCTAAGATAGGGCACAACTAGTCATGTGCTGTTCCTACATGAGTATTTTAGTGTGTGCTTTTACATTTATTGTGTTTTTCTGTCTAAAGAAGTCTGGACTGTGCCTGGACAAAAAGTGTGTGTGTATTAAAAAAGCAGCTTCACGCATCTACAGTTTACAACTTCCTTTTATTTCTACCAGACTTTTTTTTTTGAGTTGTTGTGGATGGTAGTTAGAAGTAAGATGGGTAAGTCAGTAGTTAGGTAATCAAGGTCACAAGTACAGACATACAGGACATAGAAGGCAGGCAGGGGTGGTGAGGGACACAAAATATTGGCAGACACCATGATTTGGGATAAAAATGGGACTTTAGAGGTGTATCGTTCTCCAGCATGAGTATAATGAGAACCTGGTCCTCACCCCTGAAATATCATCACTCTTTCCTGCAATAGAGACAAAGGACATTGCTGGATGGAGTATCAATTTGGTTATTAGATGCAGGATTCTCTCTACTCTGTCAATGTGGGCACTGAGGCCCCACTCCATTATCTCTACTCCAGCCCTGTCAGCTTTTGATGGGTGATGTTATCCTTACCTTTATTGGGTATCAGTGTACCAGCCACTGTAGCAGCGCTACCTGAAGCAGCTGGAGCAGGTACCGTAAGAGTTGTGAGGGCAATGTTGTGAGGTTGTCACCCAGAATTGCAGGGAGTCTGGGCTCCATGTGGTGGAGGTGCTGCAGCCACCTGTGGAGGGCCCCCATAGCCAGTTTAGCTCTCTATACTGGTAGTCGTTCATGTTGGAGCAGGAATTATACTCCAAATGCCATTATAAAAAATAAAGAAATAGTGTGGCTGAGAGACAACATAGAAAATATTGTAAATGCCATGTAATGATTATTTGCTTAATTAGCATATATTTCTGCTATTTATTCAATCATGAGCATATTCATAGGATCATAGGAAGTTACTAGGCTATTGGCCCTGAGGCCATTACGAGCATAGCCAAGAATTTAGCCCATGTTCCAACAAGTCAGCACCTGATGCCCCTGTCCAACAGAGATACAGGTGGAATCCCAGGGGTATATTTTCTGATCTCCATCCAGTTATCCAGGTTGCACTTAAAAGGGGTTAATGAAGACCTCTGCTTGACATGGAGAGGGAGACTATTCCACAGAAGGGGGAGTCTCTGAGACACAAATCTGTCCCACCAACAAGTCCATGTGTGGGTTACTTGAGTGGAACTTAACTTGTGGATATGCAACAGTCGCATCAAGGTGGGGTTTGATATTGCTTTGTATGCCAGACAGAGGTCACCTCTGAGGAGTCTGCATGAGACTGAGTAGGGGGACATGGTTTTAGCCTGTCTGTGTTGGGTAGATGTTTGAGGCCCTGGATTCTCATAGTCAGGAACCTCTGTGGTCTCTCCAGCTGCTGCATGTGCTTTGTGAGGTATAAAGGAAGAATAAAGGGATATGTCCCCTTGTCCCTGGATGAGATACACTTCCTAATGCGGTGGGCCATGTAGAAAGCTTTCCATACAATGGAGGCAACATGGTGGTCAAAAGTCAGTTTGTTATTAACCTGGGTGCCAAGGTCCTCGCGAGCCTTGTTTTGTAGATGGTTGCAACATAAGCTGTTGTTTGCTGAATTGTAAGCAGCTTGCTCATCTTTGCATGCATGAAGTGTAGGTGTTCATTAATCACGGCCTTTTTTTTTCAAGCACTTTTATTAAATTATCACTTATGGCATAGGCAAATTTACATTCATATAAAAATAATCAAACTATGGGCGGCCACAGTGGTGCAGTGGTTAGCATTGCCGCCTTACAGCAAGAGGTTCTCCAGTTCAATCCTCGGCTAGGGTGCCTTCTGTGCAGAGTTTGCATGTCCTCCCTGTGGTCGGCTGGGTTTCCTCCGGGTGTTCCGGTTTCCTTCCACATCCCAAAGGCATGCTGCAGTGGATTGGACACTCTAAATTGGCCCTAGGTGTGAGTGTGTGCATGTGTGTGCCTTCTGTGGAAGGTTGGGCTCCGGGCTGGCAACTCGACACCGTAAAACTCCACTGCCAATCATGAGCCGACAAGGTGATCCGCTGTGGCGACCCTTAACCTGGAAAAGCCGAAAGAAGAAGAAGATAAAAGTAATCAAACTATATTAACATAAACACTATACTTCACATATATTGCTATACGTCATATAACCTAAGCAATATTACATAAATTATTCAATTCCTGTCCTTTTTTTAAACAAGAAACAGTGGATTTTTCCTCAGGCAGAGAGTAAATGTTCGAGGTGTGAAGGGGAAGAAAGAGGTAACTGGGAACATATTTTCTGGGAGTGTGGTGAGTTGGCGACTTTAAGGATCCCCTGCAGGATGCACTGTCGGAGATGCTGGGTGGGCAGATTGGTCTAACGAGGGAGATGATTTTCTGAGCCATGATAGAGAATTGGAATTGCCTAGACATGGTAAGGCCTTGCTGTGTCAAATAATGGTGGCTGCCAAAAAAAAGCAATCCTGGTCTTAGTCTTTTGTTAATTAACTTTTTCATGCTAATGACATAGGTGATGCTGTTGACGTAAGACTGAAAAAATGTAGTATTTCCCATTACTTATTTGTTTAATATCATAATTATTTTGAGTACATTTCTGAGTAGTTTGAGGAAATATATTTTTTTCCAGTCTTCATATATAATGGCAGCACATCAGTTAAAAAATTATAAGCTGATCACCCTTTAATCACCACTACTGGCTTTAGTGCCTCATATATAGACATTAAAATGAGGAAATCCCAGCTGAAGTTTGTGGCAGCTCTCTGACTGAAAATTGCAAGTAGGATAACAACTCCTCCAGACTTTTACTGTCTGCATCAGTATCTTTCTTCAGCATGGATTTTGGTGGTTTATTAAACTTTGCTGTGAATACATCAGTCCAAATATAGCAGATTGAAGTTATCAACTATTTAAGTTTAAAGCACTGACATAACTGGTGTAGTACCCTGACATAAAAAGAGTGCCTTGGTCAGTAACTGCCTAATTATGGATGCCACCTGTGACACAGCTGGTGCAGTACCACTGACATAAAGAGAGTGCCTTGGTCAGTAAGTGTCTAACTATGGATGCCATCTGTGACATAACTGGTGTGGTACCACTGACATAAAGAGAGTGCCTTGGTCAATAAGTGCCTAATTATGGATGCCACCTGTGACATAGCTGGTGTGGTATGACTTACATAAAGAGAGTGCCTTGGTCAGTAAGTGCCTAGATATGGATGCCATCTGTGGAGAAAAACAGTAGCAGTTCCCTGTCAATAGCCTTAGCATTAACTTTGCATAATGGCACTGCTTCTAGAAATTTTAGAGCGTTTTACAGCATAGTCCATTAAGGCTAATATGCAATGATACTCATTTCCTGATGTCACTACTCCCTCACCCATGTCCTTCATTATATTTTAAAAGTACTTCTGTGAGAGGCATTGGGATGGGATCCTAGGACTTTTATATACAGGACTGGGTACAGTTTTCTGGCATTCTGGACAAGAGAGGCAGATATTCCATATGTCTTTTTATGCCTGATCAGTAAAATATAGGTAACAGATTTTCCTTAGTTTTTCTCATCTCTGTGTGACTTCCTACCATGTGTGTATAGTCTAGGTATTAGTGGTGTCTTATAAGGTTTCATGCCAGTAGCTCATTCTTCCTTTTTTATGCTGAATAAGATGTCATTGTTTAGTCAGAACGGAGGTAAGAAGTAATGGCAGCATCCTTCTCACTATCATCCATACAACCTTGGCTATATTCTCTTCCCTTTGTCCTAATTAAAGTATCATCTTCTCATCATGCAGTTTTAAAGGTCAGGTGATTTTTCTTGAAGTCCATTAAGTCAGTTACTTTCTTCTCTAACTTGCTTAGAAATGTAAGGTGTAGCTTTTCCCCTTGCCCCAAAAACACTGGTTGGGTACTATAGCTTCTTCTATATCTTTTTCTACAAATGGAAATTTTAAACAAAATCAGCTTTGGATTTATGTTTCTCTGTCATCATCACAGGCTTCGAGTGCTTTCTTTTCTTTCAGGTTCTCTTCCTTTACCATAGTGTAAGTGGATGCTGCATTCTCCCTGTTTTGCTTCCTGTGTTACTCCCATGTATAAATGGTGTGTCAGTACAAAATGTATTCCTATTTCTCTTTCTTTCTTTTTTTTTTTTTTTTTTTTTTTGGTTTACACGCTCCTGCTACTTAGATTCTGCCTTCAACAGCATTTTCTGCTTTACACTAGCAGAAACCGAACACTTTATTCTGAATGCTTCATTCGAGTGTTTTTCTGTTCTTATCCTTTCTATATATGAACAAAAACTTATTTTAAGTTTGTCTTGAACTGATATTCACATCAGTGGTTTCTATCAGTTCATTTTCTGATCCTATCCCAACATTTTTTATAGTATGTTTTTTTTTTTTTGCTCAGCTATTCAGGCATGCTTCTGATAACAAACAAAATCCTTTTACTGTCTAACAGCATCCAAATAGTGGATCCTTTCTAGTTTCAAGATCATCTCCCTTTTCCTAGTTTTGATTCTGAATCTGTGTGCGAGTATCCCTACCGTCTTCTTCCATTCCCCATTCTTATACTGAATTGATGCATCAAGCTGTTAACACTGCCACTTTTTTACAGTATCAGCTTTCCTCAGCATGTCTGTTGATTCACCCTCTTCCATTTTTCACAGTGCTTTAAAACAGGAAAACATTTTGCTAATATATCAAAAGTTAAATCAGGGGTTACAGCAATTGGTTGTAACAGCTTTTCAAGAAGTGCCTGAATTTCTGTGTGTAAGTTTAGAATCTTCTTGCTCACCATGAATGCATATTATCTCTACTTTTTGATTGTTACTCATCTTTTGCTTACACAGCATGGGATCATTGACAAGAGAAATCATGCCTCCATGATCTAGCAAGGCTTGAATATCCAAAGTATGGTATAGGCCACTGGTTATAATGCACCATAGTGACATAAGGCTCACTCAGTTGTCCTAGATACTGGAAGAACATCAACTAAACCATGGAAAGCAGTTTCCACAATTGTCAGTAGCAATGTAGCACAGAACATAGCAAAATGACCACCCACATGTAACAGGTTGTCACATTAATTGCTGCTGTTTGTTTCAAAGAGAAGGGTACTTTTAACTGCAGCTCTAGACTTAGAAGCAGATAATTCATTTTAAGCACTGTCATTAACTAATAAGCATTCTACTAAAGTTACAGACATCATATTTATTGGGGTCAATTTGCAAGGCCCATTTTCTTATATTTCTATGCAAAGTTCTTTTAAATTTGTATACAGCCAACATTTCTAACATTTTTACTTTAATGTTGCAATCAGGCTCAAACTAAACCTTTAAACTATGCTTTTAAGTCATGCATATATGACCTTTCCATTTGTGTATAGTAACAGCCCATTTATGAAATTTGATTGCTTGTTCCGCAGGGTTTATACCAGCCCTGATTACAATTTGTTTAATAAGTTTGCCATAGTCCATGTCAACAAGTTTTTCCATGTTCATGTATATTGTCAGTGACTTTTTAGCTGGGATGGCAGTTTTTTCATCCGTTCTGCTTTGTTAAAGTCCTCAGTTCTCTGATGTGACATAGTGTATCATGTATGTCTCCAGGTCAACTTTCATGCTAAGTTTCTTTATAGGAGGTGCAGTCTTAAAGCTGCCAACCATGTTGCCCAGCACAACTAGTTATTGCTCTAGTTGCATCAGACTTTGCTCACATCAGACTCTGAAACCTTATTTTATAATTCCTCCATGGTTATGTTCAGCAGTTTTTCACTTCAGGAACACAGTGCAATAGGGAGTTTAGTAGCTCAAATATGGATTTTACTCAGCAGCAAAGGTACTTCAAGGATCTGAAACTTGGCATATCCCTTGGCAACTGCCCATGCAAATACTACTGGTGTAATTCCAAAGAGACAGTAGAGGCCAGACATATATAGAAACACAAGTATAGTTTCATAAATTGAGAAATGAAAAATAATAGTCTACAACAGTCTCAGAAAAAAAAAATAATTAGTACCTTTTCACAGCTCATACAGCCCTGCCATGGTACAGGATATTTTTTCAAAGGTCCAAGGTCGCAGGCTTCCCCCAAGCCTGCTTATAACTCTGTAAGCATGTACTGACACCCATAAATAGACTGCATAGTTTATTCCTGACTTGGGTTATACACTGTATGTTTCTAGAGTCTTCTTTTCAATGAGCTTCAAGTGAGGCACAAACTTCCTGGTTTCCTGCTTACAAAGAGTCACCTTATGTCCAAACTTAACTGTCAATTAAAGTATTGACAGTTAACTAACTGTTATGGGAATTTTGCCACATTATATACAAAAGTACACTCACATATTTTTAAAAGTGGATTGCACATTTTTCAGGCAATGATTTACAACACTCGCACACACAAACACACATATTTCATATCCATGTCAGGGTACCCTGCCAAGTTCATGTTCACCTTAAAGATTTCAGAAATTTCGAAAAGAATGACAGAAAAAAAATTGCCCAGCTACGATAGAATGGTTTCATTTGTAGTAGACACAAGACATCTGAAACATGGGTCCAAAACAAGATGCATGGTACACACACACACACACACACACACACACACACACACACACACACACACACACACACACACACACACACACACACACACACACACATATATACTTGCTGCCTGATTGTCTGGTGGGTGGACTTAATTACATTGGCCTCGTTATTTGGTATATTCTGCACGAGTGAATTACTGATAATCTGCGCAGAGGTGGGTGCCATGCCATGCCCACTTTAAATCTTAAAGCCTTTCACATTTCTCCCCTCCAACCTATTTGTTATTCCATTGAGGATATTGAATCACGTTTGCTGTACCACCTCCATGAAATTCCATATGGGGCATCAATATAGGGTGACACCACAGTCACAATTATCGTCATCATCTTCAACAACTCCTTTTCCCATTTTCCTACATGGTGTAGGAGGTGCCACTTCATCTGTCACCACCTCTCTTGATTCAGTCTCCCTCTTCTACCTTCATGCCTGGCTGTCATGTCTACTCTTATGTGATCCACCCATCTCTTTGCTGCTGTACCTCTCAACCTCTTAAAGAAATCTGGACAAAGCCTAAAGTAATGAGGGGACAAAGGCCAAAAAATAACAGATTTTAAATATTGATCTTATAAACATAGAAAGTTTACAGAACATCGAGTTTTGTTGTAGCATGCATTTTCTGAAGGATATAAAGTCTCAAACTCAAATGTATATCATTATTTAGTAGCATGAGACAATTTTTATGAGGATAAGACAAAAAATATGAGGCAAAATCTGGACATTCTGTGAAAATCTGGACAACTGAAAGTTATGTTTGCTGAATATCCTCATTACCTCTTGCCTTCTTCCTGTCTATCACAAGTCATTTTGACTAAATTGTCTTCAGCTTTCCTGCATGTGTTATCAGACCACTATAACCTGTTCTTCTAGACCTTCTCTGCAACTGGGGCACTGACTTCTACTCCAATGAACTTGTTTTTTTTTTTTTTTTCTAGCCAACAGTACACAACCAACCTCCCATCTCAAGTACTTCATTCCCATCATTTCTAATTTGCTCAATTGTCCTGTCTTTGCTGACCATTTTTCAGTGCCATATAAAAGCCCTGGACAGCCCACTCTTCTGCATATCTTACTTTTCAGCTTCTTTGGCACTCATTTGTCACACACTACCCCTGACAGTCTCTGTCAATTGGCTAGAGATCCTCTGATTCTAGCTTTGACCTCCTCATTGAGGCTTCCCTTCTCCTCAGCCGCCTCCACTCCAGATACTTTAAGCTGTTAACCTGTTCCACCACCTTCCCTTCTATTTCAGTTTTCGGCTTCTACTGGTTTCTCCCATATGCTGCCAGGACAACTGTCTTAACTGTAATAAGTTTCATTCTCTGTACCTTCAGTTTTGCATTCCATTGTCCTATTGTTTACTTACGTTCCTGTTCAGAGTCTGCTTGCAATACCACATCACCTGCACACGGTAGCTTTGATGATCTCTCACCTCCAAATTGATTGCTAATGTAGCTCATCACCAGTATGAACAGCAATGACTCAGGCTTAAGCCTTGATGCACACCCATTCCAATTGGCACCCCCCTCTGTGAGTCTAAACTCTGTTCTTTTTATATTATTGGTTCCTTATACATAGTCTGCACTAATTTTTGCTGTACTTCCAGAATTTTGAATCATGACTACATTTTCCAAATCAGCTTTTTTTGTACCTTTTCATATGATTTCTCATTGTCTAGGAATGCCTACACAGACTCTTTCTTTATATGCAGCTTCTTCTCCACTACCTGTCTCATTGCAAACAGTGGTTCAGTTACACAGCATAGAAACCTGACGCTAAACTACTCACCTCCCATCTTCTTATTCATGTATCATTCACCCTCACCAGCATTTTCATGCAGTGTGAGAGGAATGTGATAATTCTATAATGACCACAGTTTTGAAAGTCCTTATGCTCTTGTACACTGGCACTTGAATATTTATTTTCCAGTTATTTGGTAAGCTCCTTTCTCTCAACACCGTGATGAGTACACTTAAGAGACATTTTGTCCCTAACTCACCCAACATCATGATCATTTCTGCTGTGCTGTAACATCTGAGGCTGCAGCCTTTCCTTGACCTCATTTTCCTCAGCTGGACTTATTTCTTTTACTGTGAGTTCTTCCTCCTCTTTCATTGTAGGCTGCTAATGGGGCAGTACAACTACTGTGGGCATTTACTTATTCAAAAGCTGCTGGATGTACTCATTTCATCTGCATTTGATGTCCTCTGGACTGGTGAGCAGCTTGTTGCTGGCATCCGTTCTGATGGAGTCTGATGGCTAACTTGATTATTTTTTGGTCTTTTCCTTGCAATTTGATAAAGAGTCTTTGTGCCATCTACTGAGTCACTTCCCAGAACTGTTAGAGTTTCTCTGATTATCTGTTTTTTGACATTGTGACTGCTATCTTAGTTTTATTGTTTGCCAAATTATTTTATTAGCCTGGTTTGTATTTTCAATTTCCCACTTCATCCTGTTCTCTTTCTTTGTTTTGGTAACAGTCTGTCTTGATAAGCTATGTGTTAGCCAACAACAAGACATTTTCTATACAGAAATCAAAAATGTCCTCTTTTTCTTTATACCTGCTTCCCTATCCATTAGGACCCAAGCAGTCGTCATATACTGTTCTGTTCTGTCTGCACCAATGTGACCATGCAGGTCTCCTGTGATCAACACCAGTTCATTTTGCAGTCAGAACTAGCAATTCATTTTGTCAAGTATTTCCTAGTAGGTCATGCAACTGCTGCCTGAATTAACTCTGTTCCTCACTATTACATCCCTGCTGTGGGGCATATGCTGAATCCTGCATTGGAGTCTGATTGCTATGAGTCTGTCAGTAATTCTGATGACATCCATCACTGTCTTTAAAGACTCCCACCAAAATTCCTTCACCATTTCAAGACTATCCAGCCACACAATTAGAAGGCACTACACCCAAACCAAGTGACTTCCCTGCACTGCACATCAGCTGTATCTTCTGAATACACAGGATGTCCAGTCTCCTACTTTTCTTCATGTCTTCCACATCTCTGCTGCAGCTGTCAGGTAAACTACATGTAGTTTTGTGAACTGCTTTCACTCAACAGAGCTATCTTGGCTGGGCAACTGGACACCAGCTGGCCAGTAGCTTATTGAACAGGGCTGGTGGACTTTATGACAGGTACACCCAAGCCAATGGCTAGTCATAGACCCTTCCCACATTTATCATGGGTGTCTAGTGTGGTCAGGGTTTAGTAAATATGCATCACGGTTTTTGGCAATATTATTCAATGTGCTCAAATGATCTTAGATCCAGTCACCTGAGATCCAGTTTTTATACCCCAATGGGGTATCCCTGATTTGCTGTGCAGTCTTAAAACCTTGCTCTACTACCTAGAGGATATTGCACACCACAGATAATGCTTAATGTGTTTAGTCTACACAGCTCTTCCCCCAGTAGTCTCCAGAGTCTGCGCTATTCCCGACAACTCTACTGAATTTTTGTGTGCTCTCTGTTGGCATACTTCTCATGTTCAACTGGAGGCATTGGCTTTTTATCCAGTGCCCTCCATCTTTGGGGTGGAAACACCTGGCAAAAACCCTACCCATACACAAACTCCACACAATCAGCGATTAAACCCAGTGCCGTCTGTTGATGAGGTAAAAGCTTTAGTTATTAAAACACGTATATCCCACAATGACTCAGATGTTGTTGTTTGTCTTTCGGCTTTTCCCAGTAAGGGGTCGCCACATCGGAACTCCAGTCCACTAATGATTGGCAGTAATTTTTTACGAAACTCGGAGGTGCCAGCTCGATGCCCAACCTTCAACGAAGGTACGCCCATTTACACATGCATGTCTTTTGAATGCTACCCAACCGCGGGGAGGACATGCAGACTCCACAGAGAAGGCACTCCCAAACCACGCCGAGAATCGAATGGGAGAACCTCTTACTGTGAGGTAACAACGCTACTGCTGTACCACAGCGGCATAATATCTTATCATATCTTGACCCCTTCCTTCCTCTTATAATTTATACTAATACCATACATACCACCTTAGTGCCTTAAAGATGATGTTATTGTCTGCAAATTTATCTTTATAATGAACTGTTTCTTGCCAGTAGTAGGAATCCAAAAATACTAATATGTTTTTATATTTGAGATACAGAACAAATTGGATATAAATATGCTCTGTAACAAAGATTTGCACAGATATACGATAATGGTGTTGTAAGTGCCATAACAGATTTGCAGGAAACTGTGCTGCACTACAACACTTGATAGTTTCCAGAGTAAATTTTATGATGCAGCACATAAAAAAATTCATGCTGATTAAAATATGCTTAGTAAAGCATGGTATGTTAGTATAGTTACTAAAGAAATGAAAGACATTCATGTTAATATGTCAAAAGCAAGTCCATTACAGATAAACAGTTCAGTAAAATTATTTCATTTCATTATATTTCTAGGTGAAATGCAAACAAACTTGCACCTATGTGTGCGAAGTTATGAAGATACCATACTGATATTTCCATCACACATAATAGTGGCAGGTTGTCTTTTTCAAAATCATGATGTTTAATGAAACGTTTTTCTTGAGTTTTTCCACGGTTTGCAAATGGCATATTTTCAGATTTTTTGAGCAGCATGCCATTAATACTCTTCAGATCTGATATGCATTGACTGATTTACATATGACTTCTGTATTGCAACAAGAATCTGCATTGCTTTGTGGATGGCATAGCCAACTTGTCATGGCTGTCTGGTGGTGTTGGCATTTTAGTCAGGATGATAAATAGTTAACAGGGTGAAAGCATATCCTGAAAACATCAATAACCAACAAAATATGCTGTCTTAGTACAAAGGTAAACAGAAAGTAGCAAAGTGGTGTTATAATTCAATCAAATAGAAAGAAAAAAAAAACAGTAAAATAAAAACAACACAGTTTTTTAATTCAAATTGAGTGCTTTTGTTCCGGGAACTGGAACTTCATCAGGATGACCACATTTCATAACCATTTCCTTATACACTCTCTAAATTAAAGAAACTGGCACTAAAAATAATTCAAAAATAGCCGTATAAATAAATATCAAAGCTATTATCAAGTCTACCTATCGCCATCTTAAATATTAATCAAAAATTCATAAGTAGTTATAAAAATTGTGTATAAACAGATATATACACAAACTTTACCACTTCTATTTCATAAATAACATTTTACATTTCAAATACATGAAAAAACATCAAACATAATAAATAAAAATCTCTAATATGAAATATATAAAGAAAAATAATTTGAGATAAATTAAAATAGTTTAAAATTCCATACAAAACACTAAACAACTACAGTTTAGCAGCTCTTAACTTAAGTACTGGCAATACTGAGATGGTTTCATTTAAGCATGGGGGTTCATAGCTGCAAGTCTTAGCTGCTAGCATAAGTTTTCAGATTAGTGTTGAATTCAGGGCTGCGTTACAAGTTTCTGTGTTTGCCCATACCTTACTTGGATAGAAGGAAGTTTCTCTATTCACTGTAAGAGAGGGAGCTTTGAGCAGCCTATCTGTCCCTAGAGGAGTGGTTTCAGCCCAGAAATTAGTAGTTTATTGGTCATTTTGGGCTAATTTCCATCTCTTTCATTTCCCTGCTAATTTCTATCTCTTTCATTTCCCTGCTATAAATCCCGCATTTGCACAGTTTTGCATGGCGGGCAGTGCCGGTTAGCTAGGGTATAACTATTCCTGGCTCCACAAAGTCTGCTCTTCAATTTTTCCCTTGGAACTAGACAAACTTTCAACTTAAGCACTCAAACCATTCACTTCTCATCCTGGCACTTGCTCAAAACTCATAGCAAGCACTAATAAACCTTAGCACTAGACCCTCCCTATACTGTAGAGAAGGACAAGGCTCTCCATAGCTCTCAACCTTCCATTTCCAAAATGAGGAACACTCACCTTTGTAATGTGGAACAAATGGGAAAAATGTGGAACACATACTAATGGGTTACTAACAACTTCAAATAGGAAGGTCATAGGATGGTTAAAATATGTTGGTTTTACTTATAAAGAAGATCCTTTAATGAATTAACATGATTAATTTCTATTTACCACGGATTTCACTTAAAAAAATTCCTAACACTGAATGTGTGACAGACTCTTTCAAAGTGGAACGTTGAGGTACTTTGAGGAACATGAACTTTTTAAGACCCCAAATGAGGTACGTTCCTCGTAATGAGGTACACTTGAGAGGTATGTATACGACCTTACCAGTCAATCAGTAAAACAGTTCACTGTACCTATCTAGGCATGTCCAAAGGGCAGTTTCAGGTGTACTCTCTGGTCTAACTGGTGAATTTGGGCATTTTGAGGCAATGTTACAATTGCCTCATGTACGTAGACAACCCTCTCCTCCTTCCACCAAACACTAATACATGCAAGAGATACAATTATACAGCCAAACTGGAGGCTAAGCTCTCTCAACCCAAGACTGGAACAGGCAGTCAAGAGGAGAAGGGAATTACTTGCATCTCACCACCAGTCTCACATAGACCTACGAAACCAGCACCAGCAAAGAACACACATAAATACATGAAAACATACTCGGAGGCTCTAAATAAAAATCTGCAAAAGCAACAGAGACCTCCAAAGCAGACATCCAAGCAACTTCCACCCCCCAACACAAGCCATGAAATGCATACTTCACAAAATCAGTGTGCCACGCAATCACAGCCATTAAGGCAAAATAACATACCCGACACACTAGTAATAGGTGACTCTATAGTCAGGTACACTGACGTCCCACTCACTAGGCTGAACAAGAAGAAGGTTACTGTTAGCTGCCTGTCGGGTGCCAGGATCTGCCACATAAGACAAGCACTCAGGTCACTCCAGAACAAGTACAAATATGACTCTATCATTGACCATGTTGGTGTGAATGACCTGAGCCGTACCTCCCTGGACTACATGAAAAGAGACATGGAGGAGCTCTCTGATCACGTAGCCCAGGCCAATATGACCCTGACCCTGAGTAGCATCCTGCCCTCACCAAGAATGGTACCACGGTATAGAGAAAACATTATCAATTTCAACAATTGGCTAGGTTTCTGGTGTCATTCAAAGGGGATCCAGTGTCTGTCAGCCTGGGATGACATGCTCGACAAGCCACGCTGCTTCGCAGGAGATGGCTTGCACCTCTCACCCTTAAGCTTTTGAATACTGGCCAACGCTCTTACCACACCCATAGTGCCTTTTTAGGCAAGGCTCAAAAGACAAACCCACTGCCATAAATAGCAGAAGTAACAAAAAACTGAGGGTAATGCTACTCAATTAACAACAATTGGCCAGCATGATGTGAACCGAAGCACTGGAAATAAAACACTCCAAAAGAAAGCTAAATAGAGTACATAGCTTAGTCCCTGCCAACATTCATAGAATCAACCAAAAACTTGTCAAAAGAGCTGGCAAACCATGATAAATTAACCATGGAAAGGAAAATTAGAAAATTTAACAGGGACATCTGAGGCTACCAGAGAGGACGTCCCTTTGAATCCCACAGGACAGTCAGGTTCATGGATGCCAACCAGGGGACAGCAGTGACTAGAGCTAGAAAAAGACCCAGATCCATTTTAAAAACCAGGGAGAAGTCCAATACAAGCACATCAGGGGAGGATTCCTCTTACACAGACAATGATAGTGTGGAATATAGGGAATCACCCAATCACAAAAAATCCAATATGTCAATCCCTTTAGAAATGGAACAAGGCACCTGGGTGGATGCAAACATAAGCACAGGAACAAAAAACAATTCCTTAGACGGGTTGATACAGAGCCTTCTCACATAACTGATTGTGTTTATCAAAATGTTTTAAATCTGTCTGATGTAACATTGTCACATGAACAGGAACAATTGTTGAATAAAGGACTTGGTTTTGTACCGGGGTTTTTTTCTGATGAATATAATGTTGTTATGGATGTTCTCAGCTTTTGTCATAATCTCAATCTGAAATTAATTTTTTCTGACAGGGACTCTCAAAGATCTACCGAATTCAGATTTTGGAAGTCTTAATTTCAGCCACCAATGAATAAACATGTATCCATTTTTTTACAATCAGTACTTAGGGATCTACATTTCCAACACAAAGAATTTAGCATACTCGGGCATAATTTATCACCTTCTGAGATCACGGCTCTGCAACAGCTATGGAATAATCATAACATTGCAATTTTACAGGCAGACAAAGGCGGAGCAGTAGTAGTCATGAATATGAGCTATTATCTCAGTGAGGGTAAGTCACAACTATCTGACACCAGTTGTTACATGAGTATGGCTATTGATCCAACTCCAGTATTTAAGAAGGAAATTGATTCCTACTTGAATCAAGCTAAAGAAGAAGGTATTATTAGCAAGAATAATGTTCAACATCTCATGGTCAAAGACCCACAGAAACAGGTTCTATATCTCCTTCCCAAAATTCATAAATCAATTTCGAAACCTCCAGGCAGACCCATTGTTTCAGGCATTGGATCTTTGACAGAACCATTATCTATGTTCCTAACACAATACTTAAAACCTCTACTGTCTCTGGTTAGAGCAAGATTACAGGACACCACACAATTCCTACAGATTGTTCAGGATACGCAATTGGAGCCCAGTTGGCTTATGTGCTCATTGGATGTCAAAGCTTTATACACTAGCATACCCCATTGGGCGGGTTTACAGGCTCTTCAGTATTGGTTAGAGCAGTCTGCCTTATATCCACCTGGGTTCAATACATTATTAATCTGTATGGCGGAACATGTATTGAACAAAAACGTTTTTTATTTTCAAGGGGAATGCTATTGGCAGCTCCAGGACACTGCCATGGGAGCATCCTTTGCCCCAATCTATGCAGATCTTTTCATGGCCTTTTTCAAAGAATGTATGATATATGATCCACTTCACAATATTTATCTCGTGGAAATTGACATATGGCGTAGATATCTAGATGATTGCTGGGTGGTGTGGTGTACAGATGCTGTATACTTACAGGAATTTGTTGATTATCTGAATGGCAATATTTGGGGGATTGAGTTTACTGTCACATACCACTTACAAACCATAAATTTTTTAGATGTTACAATTTCCAGAAATATGGATCATACCCTTAGCACTAGAACATATCGTAAATACCCCCAATACAATACATTACTCCACACCTCAAGTATGCACCCACGCCACACCATCCGCAACATACCCAAATCACAAATTATGCATATCAAACGCATTAGCTCAACACAACAAGATTACGAACGAGCCAGTTTAGATCTGTTCAATAGGTTTGTTGATAGAGGTTATAAACAACAGGATATTGTCAGGGCATGTGAATGGTCTACCAAGGCAGATAGGAACACATTATTACAATGCAGAACACGGGATACCAATCAATCAAGATCAACCATCAGGTTTGTTACCACTTATGGTAGAAATCATAATGCTATTAGAAGTATAATCAACATACATTGGAACATTCTTTTGGCAAATGACCAGCTCAGACAACTTTTGGGTCCACAGTGTCATTTTACCTACAGACGTGGCAAAACATTGGGTTTCTTGTTCTCTCACTTCAAGAACAAGGAAAGCGGGGGGAGCTATATACAAACAAATGACTATGTCTGGAGATGAATTATTGGGCACCTTCCCCTGTGGTCACTGTGGCTCTTGCCAACAGGTTAGTAAACTCAAACAATTCACCAGTGCGAATACTAACAGAGTGTTTGAATCCAAAATTTTTGGCAACTGTAGTAGCAGCTGGGTGGTCTATTTGGCTACTTGCCAATGTTCAGCTTTTTATGTTGGACAAACCTTCCGGTCTTTAAGAATTCATATGAATGAACACAAGAGTGACATTAAAAACAAAAAATAAACCGATGCCCTTTATAGACATACTCTGAAACATCAGAATGCTCAGTTCAGATTCATGATTATAGACAAAATCATTGGAGACAGAGGCAACTCACAAGGATGGCACAGTAGTCTCAACCATAAGGAGAAATATTGGATTATCACCCTGGGGGCATTATTTCCCCCAGGCTTGAATGACCATTTGTAAATGTTTGTCAGTTTATGGGATTCTGTGCCGTGCCTTATTTATATTTTTGATATTATTTATATGAGTATGTCTAGTATCATTATATGTGTGGATTATGATTTTGTAATACAATATTATGCATATTTGCACCATAATACTATTTTTATTCAATATATGTATTGATTCAATATAAGTATTAATTAATTGTCTTGTGCCATGACAATTTTGTATTTCTATTTTGGTTTCTAATTTTTGTTATCTATCTATCTGTGCATCATTGTTTGTTGTTGGAACTCTTACACATGCATGTATACAATTTTTTGTTTATATTCAGGGATATAATATTACCTGTCATCGTTTGGATCTTATAACTTATGGTTATAACTATGTTGATTATAATAGATTTGGTCTCTACCCATATTTAATTTCTAGTACCGTTGGTAATCATTTTGTTAAATCTCAGTTATTATGGATGCTCACATCTCAGTTTTTTTCATTCTCGTTCTGATTTTCCTTCTTATTAATAACAAAATATGTATTTTGATATTCATATAGATTTTGTATATACTATTATCATGATATATTATCAGGAATTATCTCCATGCCCTTATTTTTATTTTTGCTTTTCTTATTTAATTTTTATGATTTATTTTTTGATTATCTCATTGTATATGTAATGATGACTAGGAGCGGGAACACACTATGTTTCCCATTAGTTGGGGGTGTATATAAATATTTATGTAATTCACTCTATGTAAGATAGACTTTTTCACTGATGAAGGCACATCAGCCGAAACCGGTTTGAAATAGAAAGCTATGTACTCTATTTAGCTTTCTTTTGGAGTGTTTTATTACTAGTGCTTTGGTTCACATCATGCTGGCCAATTGATGTTAATTTGGTATGTTCGGGCCGTGCATACCCTACGTGCATAGCATTGCGTTTTGGTAATGCTACTCAATGCCAGAAGTCTAAACCTCAAAATGCCCGCACTCGAGGCACTCCTCAGTATGGAGAAAATCGATATATGTGCAGTAACAGAAACCAAGTTTAAGGCTCCAGAGAGCACCCCAGCACTACCAGGCTACAACTCATACCATACATTTCAGCCACAAAATCTGGACCAAAATACAAAAGGCAGGGGAGTATCCATATTCATCAAGGCTACCCACACCTCCAGGTTAGTGGCACAGCACGATGCTTCAGAGATCATCCACGTGCAACTAACAACGGGCAAAACTGCTACTCAAATTATAGCTTGCTACAGATCACCCACCATGTTCCAGGACCCCCACTCCACATTCCTGGAAACACTGGGAAACATAAAGGCCCTACCAAGCACCCTGATATTGGGTGATTTCAATTACCCAAACATTAACTGGGAGAACTACTCAAGTACAAACCCCCTTGCCCAACATTTCCTAGAACTTATAAACTCAAATGCCCTGGATCAACTGGTCAACACCCCGACCAGAGGTAACAACATATTGGACCTGGTCATCACCAACATGGGTGACCAGTGTTCCACACCAGAGGTCAACCCCTCGCTGGTTAGTTCTGACCATAAAGTAATCACTCTGGGTATCCACATTCCGCCACCACCCCTGGTCAAAGAAACCACCAAGAAAAACTTTTCAAAAGCAAACTTCACTTTACTTAAGACCTAGGTGGGAAGTTTTAAAGCCCTCATGCTAAAGGATAACGCTATCCAAGCTGCAAAATCCTTTACTAATGCACTCTACAGGCACCTACAAGAATGCATGGATCATGCTATCCCAAACAAAATCAAGACTCACTCCTCCAAGAAAAGGAAACCAGTCTGGTGGACCCCTGCCATAAACAAGCTATACAATAGAAGGAGGAAACTAGTACATAAAAGAGTAAAATCCCAGGAAGGGAAGACATCCCTGATCAGTATCAGCAAGAAACTATGTTCCCTCATAAAATCATCCAAGGCTACCTTCGAAAGAAAAATTAAAAAAGTAGGAATTTGGTTCGTTTGCATTTTTTGCCTTGTTTGTTCGAAAGAAAAATTGCCATGGACTCCAAAGATAACCAAAAGGCATTCTTTAGTTATGTCAAGAATCTAAGTGGCAATTCTGACATCTGCTCAGAGTTAGTGCAGAATGGCACAAAATGTACTGAACTGACCAATATAGCTAACATCCTGGCAGACAGGTTCAGTGCAAACTTCACCTCCCTCTCACCCCCAAAAGGGCCCATAACTATACCAGATGAATGTAGTGCCCCTGAAGTCACAGACACTCAGGTTAAAACAGCCATCTCCAAAGCCAAAAACACAGAGTCAATGGGACCAGATGGTGCCCCAGGCTGTGTCCTATACAAGCTCAAAGATGAACTAACCCCTCACCTAAACACACTGTATAAACTCAGCCTCTCCACAGGATACATGCCCACAGAGTGGCACACAGCAATGGTTATTCTGCTCCACAAAGGTGGAGCCACAACAGACCCTGGGGACTATTGCCCTATTAGCCTGACTAGCTTGGTCTGCAAAGCTATGGAGCGCATCATCATGGATTTCATTAACAGAGACATTGGGAACCTCCAAACACTGGACCCTACCCAGTTCGGCTTTGTTAAGGGCAGATCATTCCTCCTAAACCTGGTGGATGTCTTTGAGACAGTTACCAAGGCTATAGATGAGGGAAAGGTGGTCCACACAGCCTACCTAGATCTCACAAAGGCCTTTGACACCATTCCCCACTCAGGTATTACAGACAAGCTCACCAGCCTGAACATAAACCCCTACGTCATGAGATGGGTTGCCATCTAGCTCACAGACAGAACCCACATGGTAAGAGTTGTGGGAGCTAGATCTGACTATAAACTGGTTACAAGTGGTGTTCCCCAGGGCTCAGTCCTAGGACCCCTCCTGTTCGGCATATACTTCTTGGAGGTACAGGCAAGCACAGGAGGACTATGGCTGACCAAGTTCACAGACAACTGCAAACTAGGGGCTATAACTGACTCTCCGGCTGACAGAGACATCCACCAAAAGGGTCTCACTGAGACAGATACCTGGTGTCAAAACCATAGCCTCAAGCTAAATGCCAAAAAGTGCATAGTCATCCCCTTTGGAAAAAACAAAGTACCCACAAACTACCACATAGGTGGTAGTCCCCTAAATACGGAAGACATAATAAGGGATCTGGGGACCCAAGTAGACAGTAACCTCTCCTTTGATAATCACATTGCGAAAGTGGTTAGAAAATCCTTCTACGTGGCCCACCTAATCACAAAAGGGTTTGCATCCAGATCAAAAGAGGTCATGGGGCCCCTCTATGCATCACTCATCAGACCCATCATAGAGTACAATGCCCCATTTGGGATGTACCTTACAAGACACCTACAACAACTGGAAAGACCACAGAAGTACCTCATCAAGAGGATCACTGGCCTCAAGCAGATGCCCTATGCAGCTCGACTGAAGAAACTCCAGCTGTACTTGGTTGCATACAGCCTACTCAGAGGTGATCTCTGCCTGACATGGAAGGACATGTCCAACCCAAAATTGATGGACATGCTCCACCTAAAGAAAACCTTATCTCCTCAAGCCACATGCTCCAGGGATCTAAACCTCACCACAACAATAACTAGGACATGCTAGAGGGATATATTCCTGTCCCAGAGACTTCCCATGCTCTGGAGCAAGATTCCAATTTACATTAGGCAGAGCTCCTCTCTAACCCTCTTCAAGAGAAACCTTGACGAGTGGGTGAGAAACAGAAAGTTTACCCCAAGGATCACTTCAATGGCTCTGCTGGACAGAGACACAGGGAACTAATCTAAAGGGGGGGGGTGAAAGCCAACACATTCCGGCTAGGCTTATAAATGCCTTCGGGCAGATAGCCTAGTACCTACCTATGAACCTATGAACCTATAATTCCCTATATTCTAAATGGGATTCCCATTTACGACCCCTAGGGTTAATTGGAACTTGTTCCAATGCTGCAAATTAAAATTTGTAAAATTAATACATGTAATTAAATGTTTGTTAAGTGCATTTTTCAAATTGCAAGTTTTAATCTCATTCAGGTGTTCATACACCCATTTATTTAATGTGCACTTTGTTTTCCCCATATAAAAACTGGGCCAACCTGGGCAATTTGCAATGTAAACTACCCCAAGTCTCTTACTATTGCTGTCTTAGTACAAAGGTAAACAGGAAGTAGCAAAGTGGCGTTATAATTCAATTGAATAGAAAGAAAAAGCCCAGTAAAATAAAAACAACATAATTTTTTAATTCAAATTGAGTGTCTTACTATTGCTCTTCCCAAATGTATTCTACTCTTTAAGGAATTCTCTAAAACTAATTGGTCGATGCTAAGCATATAACGACACTGTTTACAAGCTTCACATTTTATAGTGCCTGCCATGGCCAATTCATCAATCTTCCTTTTACCGTTACCTGCATATTCAAATTGTTTTTTTTTTTTTAATTTGGTGCAGTTTTAAATATAAAAGTGGGGTTATTGCCCAAAAATTCATACAAACTAGGATTGGTTTTTAGAATGTTCCAATTACTTCTAGTAGCATCCTTTATATTCTTAGCCCAATCATTATATTACAAGACCACTGCATGCTAATATAAGGCTCCTGCTTTAGTAGGTAGGGTTTTGTTGTTAACATCTTCCCCATTTTCACGTCCTGTTCCTAATAACAGTTTATATATTTCCCCCATTCCTTAAAAACCTCCACCATTATACTACTGACAAGCTTAAATGGATATCCCCTATCAAAGAACATTTTTTCTAAACATGTAAATTTTGTTTCCAGATCATTATGGTTCGGATGCCATCCTGCCAGCCCTTATACTTTGCACTTTAATTAAATTCCTTTTGTAGCTCATTGGATGGTAACTTTTAAAATGTATATGTGAATTACTGAATGTTACTTTCCTACTGAGTTTAGAAACAAATCCAGAATCATTTTTAGAAATCCATGTGTCAAGGTAATTAACACCCATGGCACTGTGACTCCAAGTAAAACTAAAAAAAGGTGTTACATAATTTAAATACAAAAAAAATCATTAGTCATCACCTCAAGTCCTTTCCATAGAATAAAGATATCATCCAAATATTGCAGGTAGAACTTACAATACTTGTAAATTCACACTAAACACATACTTGTTTTCTCAAGCTAGTAGCACCAGATTAGAATAAGCTGGGGCACACACTGCCCCCATTGCTACCCATTTGATCTGTTTGTAAAGCTTACCCTCAAAGTATATAAAATTATTATCTGAAACCAGGGCCATAAATTCAGTGATATTCCTTAAGACCAACGCGGACAAAGATGGAAAAGAAATTAAACTCACCTGAAATAGTTCTAACCCTTCTTGCATTGGAATGAAGATAAAAAGATCCACTACATCAATTATCACAAAAATAAGATATTTAAACCATACTTTTTGACTTAACCTCCCTAAAAAATCCCATGAATATCTCAAAAAGATAATTTTTATATTTTAATTTCCTATCAATAAAAGTAGCCAGGAGATATGTGGCTGTTCCACTTTCTGCAACAATTGGTCTAAATTTCAAGTTTTCAATACCTTTGTGGATCTTAGGTATACCAAAAATGGTTGGAACAAAATGTTTTTTAACTTGGAGAAGACTATACATCTTGTATAATTCCACCATCAATAAACATTTCCCGAATAATCAGATTCTTTCATAAGCAATATTAATCTCATTTTGAGACACTTGAGTACAGGTAGCCAAGTCTCCCAAAATGTCCATCACAGTTGTCAATCATGATCACAATTAATTGTTCAATCGTCCCTAATAGAATCAAATAACATTTTTTTTCGGACAAAGTTAAAATAAATTTCCTATGACATTTACTCTCCATCCATAATCTATAGCAGTCATTTATACAAGCTTGTTTGAAGGATTGAATAATAGGGTATAGGCTAGGGTTAAGACAGCTTTCTTTTTTCCAGATTTCACCCATAGATAAAAAATAAGCCTAATTTAATTTTCTCATAAATGCTTTCAAATCTATAATCAGATATGTAATATTGAAAGAAAGTAAAAGAAAAAAACTTAAAACCTTTAATAAAGAAAGAAAAATGTTCATGTGTAATATTTAAGTGACTAAACATAATAATATTAAACCCATTGCAAGTAATCAAAATATCATTAGTATTTGGAATAATTACCATAATTTCCCCTTCCCCTCCCTTTCCTTCTCACAAACTGCCGAGTATCCAAGTGTTGAAATTGTTGCTGTGGGAGGGGTGCATGATTAAATCCTGGTTCTGTGGAGTAATGGGTATGGGACACAATATTCTCTGATCTCCGTAAAGTGGGAAAAGTCTGTTCAGACTCGAAACTGGGAGTTTACCCATGCAACTATTCAAGACTATGGTTATTAACAAATTCAGTTGCAGAACTATGGTTAAAATCCATATCTTGATTTGATTCTCCCTATGAAACCTCACGTTGTCCCTATTAGCATTTTCATTTCTAGGAATATTTAGTTTAACAAGAGGATAAGCTTTGTTATTACTATACTGTAGCATATCCCTGTTAAGTTTCTTACATTTCCATTTCCTATCAGCATCACATATTTTATCAATTCTAGAAAAAACATTATTATATGTGTTTCTATATTAATCAAATAATAAATCTTCACTAATGCATTTATTCAAAGAATAAATGTCTTTAAGTAAATCTGAAATCATAATATTGTTATATTTAACAATCATCTTCATAAGTTCCATTCCATGCCTATCAAACATAGCAATAAAGTCCTTATATAGAACTTCATCATATAATAAACGATTAGGAAGCTTAAAAATCCTTAGGTCTTTAGTAACAATTCGTTTTTTAACAAATTCCAAAAGATAAGCATTATCAAGTTTTAAATTTCTAACTTTGAGAACCTTCTTTTCAAATGACAGAATATTTTCTCTCAGTGATTCCAAATGACCATTATTAATAGAGTAAGAAGTAGAGTCTAATACAAAATAGCTTTTTAAGCAAAGTTTACAAGTCAAAATGTTCTGAGCCATACTACCCCCCCCACACACACACACACACACTGTTATTGAGGGATGAATTGTTATAATTATCATTAGAACCATTGTGGTTAAATACAGTACCTTAGAAGGCATTGTCCACTCTGAAAGTTGTAAAAACACCACCATGAGATGTTGCTCAGTCATTTTGTAAATCAAAGTGAGACAAACCACTGAATAAGTCTTGGCTAGCATTAGTACTATGGACATGTGACATTTCATGATAGTCTACCACTTCTCGTGTCTCTCCAATAGTGGTTATTGGTTGAGCCACCAAATGGTCATCTAAAGCAGAGAGTTGCATACCTCCTTAACTCAGCATACTGCTAAAAAAACACTGACCACAAGGAAAAATGGTATCCTGTCTTAGTCCACCAGAAGAGGCTTGTGTGTGTTGTTTGAAATATGGGGTGAGTAACTCCACTAAATGTATTAAGTCCCCTTTCAGTGTCTCCATGGCTGAAAAAAAGTTGCTGCATAGAAGTAAAAACAATTGCTTCTGTCATTATCTGCATATCCATTCCACCAGAACATGCCACAAAACAAAACTAAGAACCAGAGGTATTGGCACAAAACAGCACTAAATAATATTAATAGCCAATAAAACTGCTGTTTTAGTACAAAAGTAAACATGGATTAGCACAATGGTGTTATAATATGTTCGAATAGACAAAAACTGCAGCAAAACAAAAGCAACATAATTTTTAATTCAAATCCTGAAAACATAAATATACTTACCGCAGTTTAAGTTTAGTGGCGGTCAGGTGTGGATGTCTGTAAAGTGTTCCTTTTGACACTATGGCCAGTGTTCATAATCATTTATGCAAATGTGGAAGGTGTATCTCTGATATTTGTGAATAAGCATAATTAAGGATTGATTCATAGACATAATTTATGCTAATGTGCAATGCATTAAATATAATCAGATGTAAATGACAAATTTTATTAAACAGTGCATGCTAATGAAGTGTTTTTCTGATTCGTAGCCCAATATCTGCACCGTGCACTCATCTGTTGTTAAAAGCATCACTGCACCTTTATATGCTTTACAGTCCATGAACTTGCCCCTAGTGATTCATTCAGTAGTGTGTCCAATTATGCACAAGCACTAAAATTACACTAAATAAATTATTTTCTCCAGTGATCACTTCAGCAATGAGACCATGTATGCACAAGCACTTCACTACATATAAATGAATTATTTCCCAGTGATCCCTTTAGTAGTTTCACCATGTATGCAGAAGAATTCAAATGATACCAAAATGTATGATTTCCTCAAATGATCCCCTCAGTAGTTTGTCCATGTACGTACAAGCACTCATTTTCCATGTAACTGAATTATTTACCCCAGTGATCCCACCGATAATTTGTCCAAGTATGCACAAGCACTAAAATGGCACTAAATAAATTATTTTCCACAACGATCACTTCAGCAGTCCGACCATGTACGCACAAACATTTCACTAACACATAAATGACTGATTTCTCCAGCAATCCTTTCAGTAGCTTATGGACAAGGACTTCACTAACACATAAAGGAATGTTTTACTCTAGTGATTCCTTAAGTGGTTTGACCATGTATGCACAAGCACTCAAATGGTGCCAAAATGAATGATTGTCCCAACAATCCCTTCAGTAGTTTGTCCATGTATACACAAGCACTTCACTGACACCATAATGAATAATAGGGTCTATATTAGAACATCGAAGTTTCACAACTTCGAATGTTCTAATATCGACCCCTATTCAGCGAAAGCTGAAAACATCGAACATACAGAACAGCGAATTTTTCCTAGGGAAAAAATTTGCTGTTCAAACACACATACACACAACACAAGCACACCAAACAAACAATAATCCATACACATACACCTAAAATCTTACACCTAACCTTACACTAAACTATACACACACCACTAACTATCCACTTACCTTAACCTAAACCCTAACCCTAAGGTCCGTCACTATCACACACTCACCTCACCCACGCCCTAACCCTAACTCACCTACCCTGCCCTAACCCTCACATCCACACAATCGCACACTTACCTAACCCGTGCCCTAATCCTAACTCACCTAACCCGCCCTAACCCTCACGTCCACACAATCGCACACATACCTAACCCACGCCCTAACCCTAACTCACCTAACCCACCCTAACCCTTATGTCCACACAATCGCACACATACCTAACCTGCACCCTAACCCTAACTAACCTAACCCGCACTCAATCGCACACTTACCTGAACCCGACCCGTAACTTTCCACCACAGTGCTGAAAATACTGAGGCAACTGAAAAGGACAACCGAATTCTTTCCCTAGGAAAAAAATTGGTTTTCTGTTGCTTCAATATTTTCAGCTTTCACTGAATAGGGGTCGATATTAGAAAATTTGAAGTTTTTAAACTTCGATGTTCTACTATAGACCCGAATAATATACCCCAGAAACCACTTTCATAGTTTGTCTGTATAAGCACAGGCACTAAAAAAGTATGACAGTACACATTCATTTTCCTCTTCCACTCAGATAATTAATTTACAGCCTAACTCTCATATTCTCCAGTTAAACTGGTGCTTACTGGCATATGTTTAGAGTCCTTTAACTTGTTTTGTATGCAAATGAGTCCCTTTTTCATGTATCTCAATGAAGCAAATGTAATAGCTCTCCCCCAACACTTATGTCTTAAGCACGTTTCACTTTTGTGATAGGGAAGCACGTTTACCAAAACTCCTCTACATTAACATAGACGGCCTGAATTGCCTTATTTACATAAGGATTTAGTGCCACTCTACAGGGATTATAGCTATGGACGTACGAAGGGCAGGACTATGAGTACTACCCTATAAATATAAAATCAGATTAAGTAAAAACTGAAGTATGATATGTTGTATTGTATTTGGTTTCTGTCTTACGGCCACTGCAGCCAGCAGATTTGAAGTGATACGGTGGTAACTTCCTGTCACCATATGCTTTAATGAGGCTGAGGTTTCTCTAGAGTTCTGCTGTGCCCAGGCCTGATGCTGTTTTTTTTTTCTTTTCATATTTATAATTCATAAACATCTTTTTGCTGAGATTAATTGGCATACACTTGCATGTCTTCAGCTAATTTTGTATTTATTATTCTGGCTATTACTTTCACAGGTGAGAGCAGTAATTCATGTTTAGGACTGTTATTAAGTTAATTTAACTATATTTCTATCTCTAACTTATTGCATTTGTTCCATATCCCTTTTATATTTTATTTCTTGGATAATTTTCTTCATTAGTGAGACATTCAGGATACTATGGGTATCTCGTTGAACTAGCTTACAGTTGTGAAGGTATTCTCCAGTCCTGACTATGAGACATAAATGTACCTAATAAGAAAAACAAGTATAAACAGAACTGCAGCACTGTTGTGTGGATTATCAACTAGTTCATTTCTTCATGTTTTTTACTTACTGTAGCCATTTCTATATTCCAAATGGCTCTCTAATAATATCATGTTTAAATGGAATGGCAACTGAGGGTAAAGAGATAAACATCACACTGACTGACAGATCAGTAAGGATTGAAGTACCCCTGTAATTGACATGACATTTCCATTTACTGGAACATAAAAATGGGAAATGTAGCAAATTTTAGTTTCAAGGTACTTATCAGGCATTGTATCACGATAAGTCGGTGATGGATAGAAGGCCACTTACAAACATTTACAATGCTGTCTGAATGAAGCAAATCCCTTTCAACCATTTTAAAGTGCTGTGCTTAGGTTTCAGTTTATATCATTTATAATTATCTGATGTTTTGTGCTTTTTTCCTTTCCAGTATGCAATAGGTCTTAGAAATAAGTTTATGGTTATAAATGCAAAATAGACTGAGAACAGTTCTGCTTGGAATCAGGGATTACAAATGTGAAGTTATTTGCATTCTGAGAAAGGAAATAAGATACTAAAGTTAGTCAACATGAATTACTTTCCTTTTCAAGGAAAAGGTAGATTTATTTTCCAGGATTATGTGATCTGTCTGTCTGTAGAAACATAGCAAAAAGTTTTAAGACTCAAAGTCACATCTGCAGCAAACTGTAGTTTACACATTGTGTAGGAAAAAAAATGATTTCAAGAATCAATATTTCACTGGTATCCAATTTCAGCTGCATTTATCTAACATTAAGTACCACTCTACCATGATATTGTGATCAGGTTAGAACAATTATCAGCAGTTAATGTAAAACTGAAATATGGAGTCAGTTTCATTCTTGTAGTTTAGGTACAAAACAGTGTATTTAAGAAATATCCTGATTTAGTATATTATTCTGATTTATAGGATGTTCAAAGCACCATGCCACATTACAGTAAACATCCACTATATCAGTTCCTGGAGTATAAAATGCAAACTTACACAACAAGAAACTGTTCTGACTACTGTATTATAACAATTAGTCACCCTTTATGCATGATAAAGATTTTCTGTGCTCTTCCTAAATGAAAATTTGTTTGTCCATTTGTGACAGTAGAAAACAAAAGCTATGGATTTGCATCCTAAAATAAATATGCCTTTGTATTTCTTACTTACTTACTACATGCCTCCACAGATCTTCAGCCTATAGCACCCTACCTCTATTCATCAATACCTCAGCAGAGCTAAGTAAAGTGTTAGTTATGTAAATTTCTTTAATCTTGTATTCACATACAAGCAATCATCTTAAGCTGAGAAATATTACATGAAGCCAATCAGTAGTTCAGAATTAGATCCAGGGAAGCCTAGTATAGACTGGCTTCCGGTTTATGTCAGAAAGCGGATCAATAGTTATAAATTTCTGTGAACTTGAAAGCCCATTATCTTATCTTCATTTTGTTAGTAAAATATGCCATGGCACCATGATCTATGACACCATTATTTATCGGGTCTATGTTAAAACATCGAACGCTTAAAAAAGCAAACGATGATTTATGGAACCCATGTAAGTGAAAGCTTACAATCTCGAACACTTAGAACAGTGATTTTTTTTCCAAGGGAAAAGAATTTCTGTTCCATAAAACAAAAAAAAAATTGTAAAACATTTCATAAAGTGGAGGGCTTTGCCCCCCCCCCCCCCACTTAAATATACCAACTCTGAGATCGCACTACAGTCACAAAAATGGCAAAGTAATGGAAGTGGCCAAGCGATTTCTTTCCCAGGGAAAGAATTCGCTTATATGCTGTTTCACTATTTTGCCTTTTTGTGCTTTTAAGTTCGATCAAGATGCATTTGAAAGAATGCATCTTCAATCATTTAATAGGAACCCTATTTATCTGCTTCTTAGATTGATCCAGACTGCTAATTGTATTGACACTAACATGAACTGATTACTACTTCAACTCCATCCATGTGTTTGGAATGCAAACTTTTTTCAGGCTTCTCTGTAGTGCAAAGATCCCCACAGATTCTCCTCTTACTGTTATCACATTTGAGGCTATTGTACTTCAGAATAGGGGAAGTGGATCATTTTGTACTGCTGCAACCATCAGTCTTCATTTTACATTTATAAACAGGATCCTTTTGCATTGGTGTGACCATCAGTTGGACCATCAGTCTTCTTTTCATGTTTGTAAATAAGATTCTTTTGTACTGGTGTGACTGTCAGTCTTCATTTTACATTTATAAACAGGATTCTTTTGCACTGGTGTGACCGTCAGTCTTCTTTTAATATCTGTGAACAGGATCTTTTTACACTGGTGTGGCCATCATTCTTCTTTTCACATTTGTAAACAGGATCTCACACTGGTGGGACCAGCAGTTTTCTTTTCATGTTTGTAAACAGGATCCTTTTGTACTGGTGTCCCCATTAGTCTTCTTTTCACATTTGTAAATAGGATCCTTTTGCATTGGTATGACCATCAGTCTTCTTTTCACATTTGTAAACTGATCATTTTGCACTGGTGTGACCATTGGTCTTCTTTTCACATTTGTAAACAGGATCCCTTTGCTCTGGTGTGACCATCAGTCTTCTTTTCACATTTGTAAACAGAATCCTTTTGTACTGGTGTGACCATCGGTGTTCTTTTCACATTTGTAAACAGGATCCTTTTGCGCTGGAGTGACCATCAGTCTTCTTTTCACATTTGTAAACAGCATCTTTTTGCAGTGATGTGTTGTGGGTAAGCAGCCAACTTACTTCTCAGTATTATACTGGTCTGAGTGACAGACATTCTGGTGTTTACTGGGTGCACCATAGTTTGGTAATTATAATGGCATACAGTAAGGTTTCATTCAGCAGGTACCATTTAGTTTCAGTCAGTTAGAGGAAACATCTCTTTCCTGAAAATAAAGGAAAATCCCGCAAGCTGTTTTCTGTGGGAGGATATTTCCCCATAAAACAGAATGAAAGAGAGGCCTGTAATCCCTCTTAAAGTATAATAACTGAATCTAAAAGTACTGCACCTTATTTAAAAAAAAAAATCAAGCACTCTTACACACTGATTTTTGTTGGTAAAGAGCAGGTGTGTAAATGTAGGCTTAATGAGAGGTCCTTTGATGAATCCAGAACTCGCCATCTATTGTGACTACTATTTTATACCATGTGGTCTAAGTTCTCATGGGAGAAATACATTGTTACTGTAGCCAGTCCATTTATACCTACAAGCTTGTTCTTACAGAGTCTGAGTCCTTTCACAAAATAGAATACCAGTGGGGATCACCTCTTGCACAGTCAAACCAGCCTCTTCATTGACTTATTTAATCCCTTATTAATCCACCCTTGATTTGCTATCATCTTAAGAACAGTTCAGGTTTTGCAGATACATACAATTTCTTCCAGGATATCACTGAATGCTGTTATATCCATCCATCCATCCATCCATCCATCCACAACCCCTTTTTCCCATTTTTGTACAAGGGGTCAGAGGATCACTTCAACAGTGCAATCATCTAGAGCCAAAGTTTATAGCACTGGGCAGCTATCCTTGTTGTAGTAGTTCTTCCACACCACACACCTACATGCACATTCACACCTATGGCCAAATTAGACTGTCCAATCCACCTATTGTATGTCTTTGGAATGTGGGAGGGAACTGGAGGACCCAGAAGAAACCCACGAGAACACAGGGGGGACTTGCTGACTTTGCACAGAAGGTACTCCAGCCAAGAACTGAATGGTGAACCTCTTGCTGTGAGACAGCAATGTTATCCACTGCACCACTGTGCCATCCTATCTCTGAAAGTCAGTATATTGTATCTAATTTTCCTATAGTAAATGAAATGTACAAACTAGTGTTTTGTGAAACAGATTACAATGGACCACACTTTTATGTGGGGTACATAATGCTGTCTCACAGTGAAAGTACTACATTATATATGGGGTGTCAATCAGTTGCTCAGTCTTTTACAGATTGCATCACAGTTCCTCACATTTCCATACTTAATGTAGTTATTCTTCAGTTTTGTCGTTATTTTTCAGTTTTGTTTGCCTCTGAGTGTAGGAATGTTAATATTCTGAGGCTGTAGACTCCTTGTGAAAGGGAGAAAGAGTTTTTCAGTACATTTAACAAATATGTTTTTCTCCAATTTGCAGTGATCTCAAAATGAGAACAATAAAGTAAGGAGAGTATGCAAAGTGAAATTACCCAGATGGAAGTTCAACGGGGCTTCACCTCTGGAAAAAAAGATGATTTCTTGAATTTTATTGCATGGTACACTCTCTTCATAAAATGTCAGGCTCGTGTATATGAACTTTACATGCATATGTAATTGACCTGTAAGTTATATACAATTTCAGCAAGGGAATTGTGATATGAGATGTTTAGTTTAGAAGATTAGCAGAGGATACTGTGACAGTTGTTAGGTATTATATAAATGGAGAAAGAATAAGGCAAACAGTAGGAAATTACTTGTGGTAAAAGTAACTGCACTGTAAGTATTAATAACAGATGCAAATTAAAAGTAAATTATGAACTGCTCCATCTATATACTGCATAAAACAAATGAAGTAGAATGTAGATTATTCAAGTTTAAATATGAAGACGTGACAGGAACACAGAACGACCGAATATGTTATACAATGAAATGCATTTAAAATTCTAGCAATATTTACATGAAAGCCAGGTCATGGTGTAGTGGATAACATTTCATTTTCAGAAATGCTGGTACTGAATCTAGTAGAATATGTGACATGAAATCAGCAAATACAGATGGATTCTATTCATTGTGGAAAACAGACCCGCATTGATCATTTTTAAGGTTTACTTATAACATAAGCAAATGGAATGAAACAGAATAGGGGATGCAAAGCAATGTGTCCACGTAATAGTACACACACATAGCAAACAACAATCTCTCAAAATCAATACTTCAGTATTATCAAAGGCAGAATAATGATTCAATGGTTATGGTTTCTACTTCACAGTCCTTGGGTTATAAGTTTCTTTACTGAGAATCTATTTATTGTGTCCATAGAATCTGTATTTTGTTCTTCACAGTTTTTTTTTGGAGTTACTCTAGTTTCTTATCTGATTTACATATGTATTTTTTGACTGCGTAATCCAAAATTCCCATACATACTGCAATCTCTTCTTTCTTTGTGATTCAGATCATGCTTGTAATTGACCCATGATAGATCAGTTTACATAGCTAATTAAAAATATATCAAATTGATTACAATTAAAGCAAAGTGATGTTACAGTTATCATTGTTGTCTCATAACATTTCTCTCTTTCCTACATTTCCTGCTGGAATGCTTTCTTAGAGTCTGCATGTTGTCCATCCGTAGATATCAACTTTCATTTCGGGGCATTGATTTCTTCCTTATTCCCAAGACATTCATGTAGGATAGTGATATCTTATTTTTCTCATGAGTGTGTGTGTGTGTGTGTGTGTGTGTGTGTGTGTGTGTGTGTGTGTGTGTGTGTATAAGCATGTTTCAAAGAATGGCATGCAGTGCTGTCGTCCAGAGCATACAACAGTTAGAATGACACTGTGTAATAATTTAGCAATAACTCACGCCTGGGTGTGAGTAATGCTGGATTTACCCATGGTTGGTGTGGTTTGGTCACGAGGCCGAAGCCCGAGTGGCCAAACAAAGACAATCATGGGTAAATCCAGCATTACCCACACCCAGAAGTGGGTTATTGTTATTATACAATGACATTATTTAAGAAAACAAATACTTACTTTTCCTAAATAATGGCATTGTATAATGTCTCCTTGCTGCCCTTCCGCAGCTCTCTGGTATTCTGCGGCAGTTCTGATGTACGGTGCATGCGTACGCTTACGCAGTACATCAGAGCTGTGGGTAGAAACAGTGGAGAAAGCAAGATCTCCGTTGCTTTTTACAAATTGTCTCGCTAAGTTAAAGGAGTTTAACATAGAGAGACAGCTTTAAAAACAGCAATGGAGAAAGGAAGATCTCCGTTACTTTTTCTTAAAGCTGTCTCGCTATGTTAAACTCCTTTAACATAGTGAGACAGTTTCTAAAAAGCAACGGAGATCTTGCGTTCTCCACTGCTGTAAAAAAAAAAAAAAGACTTATACTAAAGGAAAAAGTCTGGGTGAGCGGACCTTTTTCCATTAGTATAAGTCTGATTTACAATGTGCACACTGACCAATCAGCGTGCACATTTTGGAATATTAATGGGGGGTTGTTCTATAATTTGAATTTGAAAAAAAAAACAAAGAGCAGCCATTTGTTTCGCCGATGCACAAACTGGAAATAATGATCCTTAATCATCAGCAGGATGGGATTTAAATCATCCCTTGTCAACATGATTTTGTCTGAATTTAAAATGTTTAAGCATATTTTCTGCCCTTTGTGAGCAAAGGGTTGAAAGCTGAATACTCTTTAGTTTTCCAAACTGTGTAATTCAAAATGCAGAGACTTTTCCTATAAAAAGGATTCAAAAAGTAGGGTAAATTGTTTTTAAAGGTTTCTCAACTCAGTTGACAGGATAATGAGAAGAATGGTGAAGCAGGGCAGGTTGAATGGTTTACTGCTATTTGTCTGGCTAGAGGATGGGATCTGGCCAGGTAAACAAGCAAACCAAACCAAAAAAAAAAAATAAAAAGCACTCAAAATAATTGCCACAAACTATTTATTAGGATCCATAAATGTCAGGAACAATACAGTTAAAAAAATGCAGACTGGTTTTAGCAAATGCCTTCATCAATGCAACTGAATCACCAAAACAGACCCAATAAATTCAGTCATCTGATGACATCATCTTAAAGTGCTAAAACACAGAAACAAATCACACAGAAAGGTACCAAGCATGAATAAATAAATCACAACATTTCATTAAGTCCTGGGCAAAATAATCCCTCTAAGTTAATAATCTAAACTCTCTTTCTTTCTTTTGGCTTTTTCCAGTTAGGGGCTGTTGCCACAGCAGATCTCTGGTCTGCATATGATTGGCAGTGGATTTTTACAGTGTCGAGTTGCCAGCCCGGTGTCTAACCTTCAGAGAAGGCACACACGCATTCACTCACCTACCTGCATGTCTTTTTAACATTCCGTCACTCGCGGGGAACACATGCAGATTGCTAAAAAAGGCACTCCAGCCAAGAATTGAACCGGAGAGCCTCTTGCTGTGAGGCAACAATGCTAACTGCTGCACCACCGTGGCGAGCACTAAATTAAAGTCCAAAATTGTTCCTTATTAGTTAAAATACCTTGCCAGTCTAGTCAATAGAATGTTCCAATGTTTATATATTAAATCTTGAAATATCCTAGTGTTGCTGCCAAATGTGGTTATTAAATATAATTTGGCACTGACTCTGGTCTTGTCCACATATTGCAACAGATCTGCCCTGTTCTGAAATCAGCCTTATGATATGCATTTAAAACTACATCATGATGATAGCCTAAGCACGTCTTCTTCAAATCTTTAGAAAACCCATGATAGTCCACATATGAAGAGCAAATTCTGCTGATACTAAACTACTGAGACATAAGGATATTGTGAATACCATGTGGGGGATGACAGCTAGTTGCTTCGAATAAAGAATTTTTTATGAGACTGTTTTCTAAAAAGAGGAGTATTTAGACTTCCAGCATTCTTTTAACAATAATAACCAAAAAACAAAAATCTGATGTAAATCATAACTTATACCAGACTGTAAGCTTAATTTGTTATCATTTAGGTACTATACAAATTCTTCTAAAAATAGTATATCAGATGTCCACACCAGCTAGCAATCATCTAAATATCTATGCCAAATATTCTTGGCATTTACATAGATGTTGTGTCTGGTGTCCTAAATAAGTTGATCCTCATGATAATCCATGAACAAGTAAATAGGGGCAAAGAAAGCACCCATAATACCACATTTCAGTTGCAAATAACTTTCATTATCAAAATATGACACATTTTGTCACTACATGCTCAGCAAGACATAAAAAAAGGTATCAAAACCCGGATGTTATAGTTGAATTTTGTTAAGCCAATATTCTAGGACTAATAATCTAGCCCAAAGTGGGCACCAGTAAAGCTATACTTGCATGGTATTTGGTTGGCATCTGACCAGGTAACCCAGGAAGGGCAGGAGCTAAGACTGGAAGAGGCAAACAAGTTGAAAAGGTTATATTCCAAGTCCTGGTTAAGCTGACCCCTTTGTTTGAATACCTTCCCATCCTTTCCTCTTTTCCAGTTCTGCAGGTTGAAAAAGTAAGAGTCTTGACATGGTGAGTTTGATGAAAAACTGAGGAAAACTTATTATTTTCTTAAAGGTTGAATAAAGTAGACAGCATGACTTTCCAAGGACTCTTAATGGATGTGTTGAGGGTTTGACAAATCTGGTCTTATGTGGAGGCCAGTAGTATGCTAGGGAAGATAAGGGGGGATCCCCTCCCCAATCAAGGTTGATCTGAAAATGCTTCCTTGGCAGGGATAAGCAGCTTTAGGAAATTGTCAGAGGTCTAAATTGGCAAGGCAGGGAAATGGGACGTTAACTAATTCTGAATGAAGTTAAAATCTGCCATGGAATGGCAGGAAATTTAGACTTCTGGCTGGCTGGTACTGTGGATATCTTTAGCTTGATGCAGCAAAATAGGCAAATGGGGTTTCATAAGCTTTGCAATAGAGAACAGAAAAAGTGCAGACTTTAATAAAATATAAATGTAATAGACAATGCATAACATTGCTTAAGAAAATTTACAAAGTTGTTGTGAATATTATAATTAACTTAGTTGTGGATGCAGAAGTGCATCTGTGATCTTTTTTAGGAGGATGGGGAAGTGAAGAGACAAATGTCAGATGTAAATTGTTCTAGGCATGAACACAGGTCAGCTGACTGGCACAATTTTTCTGACCTCTCCAAAGTGTTTGATTTTAATGGAGCACATAATTCTCTTAAGTCATCTACTTGAAATAGGAATTGGACCAGATATCATTCCATGGTTACAAATTTATTTGTCTCGCTAACACTTCTCTGTCAAAGTTCAGTCCTCACTCTCTCCTTTGGCTGTTCTCAGAAAAGGTTTCCACAAGGTCCAGTCCTTGCCTACTTCCTATTCTTCATCTGTGTCAATAAACTTCTCCTTGATCTTCCTCCCCTTCCTGTGTTACTTTATGCAGATGACATGGTTCTATTCCTGTCAAATCAGTCCCATACATTGCTCAAAAAGGAAATTCAGGCTGCTTTCTTCTTCCACATAAAATGGATTAAAAGAAAAAAAACTGCTACTTAACACATCAAAAACAAAAATAACAAGTTTTTGTATCAAACAGAAGTGCCACAAAAGTCTTTCTCAGATACAACTATTTTATTATAACTAAAGTGGCTTAGGAAGCAGTAGCCATTTCAAATACCCAGGTCTATGACTCCACCAATTTCTCGGCTTCACTCACCATCTCAACAAAACCAGCATAAAATTTAACTCGCTGTTCATCCAGATCAACAAACTGCCCTCATTTCCAATGAAAGCATCCAGATCAGCCATTACTAAAGACATCTTATTCTTTCAATTTAAGTATGGTCCCTCTTTTGTAAAAATTACGTCAAAGATAAATGCCTCACAAATACACTCAATCACTAATAAAATCTGCAGGTTCATCACTCTTTCTGTACTTAGCACAAACATACAAAGATACTCTGGAGCCTTCCATAGGAAACCAGTACAAATGTTCAGCTGTAGTTGCACAGCAAGGGAAGGAACAAGAAACTGTGGAAACTCTGACACAGTCAATAGGACAATGAGTTCCTGTATGAAAGAGCAACAGATGACACAGGATGAAACTGAAGAGGATGCGGCACAGAAAGATGCCCTGGAATTTTCTAAAGAATGCACACAAAATAAAGGATGTGCTCTCACTTTAGAAGAAAATGATCTAAGAGAAGAGTTGCCTGATGGACAGGCATATTCAAATCATTGAAAGAAATAGACTACAGAAAGTCAGTAAACCCAAATGGTAGAGGTTTGATAAAACAAATGAACACAATAATTAGGACTGTTCATAGGGATTCATGCAATATAACAGAAGTAAACAGGATATATTGCTGGACAGCTAAATTAATAAATTAATTTACTCCATTTTGGCCTCCCAAGTTGTTGTGTCTCACAAGGCCTGCTGATATTATCTATTATAAGTTCACCTGCACACCTATATAAGTCAGACTTGTGCTGTGGTGCATGTGTTAAGTACTGTGTTCTGTAATCTGCCTACCCTAGATAGGTAAGGATTCTATTCTCACTGTAGTCAACTGGGTGTGAGTGAGCTGTAACATGATATTGCAAAGAGCATTTTACACCAGCAGGTGGGACACACATCTTGACCTCAACAGACACTGCTGATGTCATCAGCTTAATGGGTTGTCAGGCACAATGCACAGCAGACTTGTGCCATACCAAGTCTGTTATGTTCAGTGATCTGTAGTCTGTCTGTTTAGATAGATAGGGGTTCTATTCTCACAACAATCAACTGAATGTGTGAGTCAGCTGTAACCTGATATTACAGGCAGCATTTTACACCAGTAGGCAGGTGGGACTCTGTTATTCCCATATGCCCAACAGACAATGCTGATGTCATTGACTATAGCAGAGTATTGTACATGCATGTATCTCACCAGGACATGAACTGACAGTGTCCTGGATGTCAGGGAGACATCACATCATGCAATACAAGACAGATTAAAGTGATATGTGTTTTAATATGCACACATACATCATCGCATGGTTTATAGGGTCTGTGTTAGTTGATGAGAAAGTCCATTGAGGTGTCTTGCAAATTATATTTCTGGTAAGCTACATGCAACAGAGAGTATGATACTTTGTTGCTCTGATGAGATTATACTACACTGCTGTCATGCAATCCACAGATCTGAATGTGATGGCCTAACTTATGATGTGCACCATACATTTGTCTTGGATAATCATTAAAGAGAACAGTTAGAAAGCAATGAGATGCATTGAAATTGTTAACTTCACAGCCCTTAAAAGACATTCACTATACAGTAGTGAAATGATGATGCTAGTCACTGTACAACTTGGCAAGGTAAATATAATTCACAGCTACAATTATCATTTAAATACAAATATAGATATACTAAGCAATAATGTAGCTAAGCACCCTGTGCATCAGATATAAAGCTTTAGTTTTCCTGAATCCAAAAGAGAGAAATCAAGGATATGGCACAGTTATCGTCACTTGTACCAGGTGTTGTGGGGGGGTGCAGGAGGCTTAGGCTGACAACAAAGGTTGTTGGCTGTGTGTGAGTAAGAACGGGGAAGCAGGCATGCTGAACCATGTAACTGGTGTGTGTGAGTCTGTAGGGGTCCTCCATGTGAAAGTGATGTGTGACAGTGTGCATAAACACAGCCAAGCTCAGTGCTAGCTCTATGTCTTGGTATGTTGGACAGGTGTGAGCTGTGCATAGCAGAGTTGTCAGTTCATCGTTGTTGCCCCAACCACAAGACCGGGCTCTGCCATGAGATGCACTGACACTTCCATGCCCAAGGTCAAATGCAGTGCTACTACCTGAATGTGACTTTTGTCTGTAGGACATGCTCCCTTCATGGGAACACCCATTACTATGACCCCATGGCCTGCCATGTCTGGGTGTGGACAGCACAATGCCTGATGGTGCAGGGAAAGTGCTGCAACTGCGGAAGTGTGATCATGCATGGCCACATTCTCTAGCAACAGATGCTGTGGCTGACCTACACCCATGTAGATGACATACCCCTCCCTGCAGACATGTCATCACAGACACTGCATGGTCTATGATATAAACCCCTTGTTCCATTAAAGATACTCCATTTCCGAACATATCATTCAACTGATCTATTGAATTGGCTACACAGTGGAGGCAGTCATGGATGACATCTAGAACCCTGACCATTTGTCTAGAGAGTCTTTCAGTACATTACTGTGCCTCCCTTATGGCTCCAATCATCTGTTGAGTGACACAGGAAGAGACACCTGCACCAGGTGGAGGAGCGACAGCAGGCCTCATCCAAGCACCCCTATCAGCCCTCCTGCATGACACTTCCCCAACACCTTGGCTACAGGCACTGAAGCCACAGTAGCCACACTTCCCTGATCAATGTCCTCATCCTTAACCTGCCTAATATTGCTGGCCTCAGTGGACTGGGTAGGCGTAGGCTTACTGGCTGTGTCCGGGGGAAAGTGAAGGGAGTCGCTGGATGTCAACCTCTGTGCCATATTCAGTCTCTGCACCCCCAACTGTGCCTCAGTTTGGCCACCATCATCATCAGTGTCTGTTGAGACACTGACATCAGGTGTCAGAGTGCCCACACTCCTACTGTCATGGTCACCTGTGATAAAAAGGGACAAACAAAGGAATACATTAATACCTGCACAACTATGCTGCAATTTATGCTAAAAAACACACTGCTATCACTATTACAGACAACATAGCAATACATACAACAGGCCTGGAGGAAACATTTTGAAACATCTTGACATTTATCTACAGTACTGACATAAATGTATTAGACTTACCATCTACAGGAGGCCTGTGTCTCTGTATTCCTGATGGTCCTGAAATAATGGATGGCATAGTAGTGCAGCAGTAACATTGTCGCCTCACAACAAGAGGTTCTACAGTTCGATTCTTGGATGGAGTGCCTTCTGTGTGGAGTCTGCATGTCTTCCCTGCATTCATGTGGGTTTTCTCCTAGTGTTCCCGTTTCCTTCTGCATTACAAAGACATGCGTCTGGACTGTTTCTCCCCAGGTGTCTACCTGAAAGCTTCTCTTGGGATGCAGGAGTTGTGCCCACATCCATAACATAATGTGCTATGGATTTCTGGGAGCTGTCCTGGGTGGCAATGTTCACCAGGAATTCCTTAGTAGCAGTGAGAGGGGGTTCTGTACCAGGGCTTCCACTTGTGAATTGATCTCATGCCACTGCAGCGGCACACCTATGTGCAGCAGTTACCATGTCTGTTGCTCTGTGACACACCTTCTCATATGTGCAGCTGTGTTGTCCAATTGTGTTAATGTTGGCTACTAATTCATCCCAGAGGTCTGTACCCTCAGCCATACTGGTCCACCCCCTGGACAGCAGCACAGCAGCATGTTGCCTTAAGGCACCAATTAGATTATTCTCTGCATCTGTAAATGGGGTCCTACGATGAGTAGCCATACTGTGTCCTGCAAGACAAAAGAATGATAATACATATGAGGATCACATAACTACAGACTAACTGTTTACAGATAAAGCAGTAAAGGAAGGCTGTCAGTATTCCTCCCTGGATAAACATGAAAGAGTCTCCATATTTAAAAAAATAACAAGACGGAAGATACAAAACAAGGAGACTAACAAGAGAAACACATATTTGTTTGTGCCGTAGCAGTAAGTAAAATATGCACACCCACCCAAAATAACAGTCCAGTCTAGTTAGTGCCCTAGCACTAACTCATCTTTGTCCCCCCCCCCAGACAAAATGTCAGGCTAAGGACCCATTGTGCTAACAAAACATCTCTGTAATGCTAAAAGTGCTATCAAAGGACATAGTCCATGTAACATGTGTACATATTTATAACACAGTATTCCCTTTTCAGGTATTCTCACTGTTGTGTACCTGTGAAATGGCTTGACAACCAAGGCCATACCATCATTACACTTCTATGTAATGCATACAGATTAAAGTGTGAAAGCCATTACTTCATATTTATTCTTAACTACATTCCAGCATACACATTATGTAAGTAACAAAACGGGAACATACCTGCTGGAGTGCAGTACTCCTCTGTAGAGATATACTATGAAGAAATACAGTTGTCTTAGTGAGCTGACCAATGTACTAACTCAATGTACTCCTCAGCATCAGTTTAGCTAGATAAACATTTTTCTTTTTATTATGGAGTACATTATTAATGGATTGCATATGTCTGTGCTCTAGAGATGCTAATTATTGCTTAAGCAGGTGATTTGCATATTAATCAACCAATTTTGTGAAGCTATAAAGCATCCATGAAAACTCTATTCTGTTTTTTCCTAGGGATTTCACAAAGTGTGGAGTACAGACATAGCTTTTGCAAGGTAAGTCCTGAACATGTAGTCTAATGCATAATACTATTATGGCATGTACTTGTACTTCATCATGTGGTAAAGTAAGCAGGTAAAAGGTGGGAGATGTGTACAGAAAGTCAAGTAACATGTGACAGCAGGGAGTTATTTCACTTGTATGTGTCCATTACACAGTAGTAGTCTTCGGCCATGCAAGGTTCATATCACACATTCATAACTCTCCAAAGTACTAGTGATCAATGCATGGCCTCAGTTTAGCATCATATGCTTGTAATGGAATATAAGCATAGAGAAGTTGTGCCATAACATGGCCTCATCTTGGCCCCTCGAAAGAACAGTATACCCTTACATGTGCCATAGCAGGAATTCACCTTTGCTCCTACCACCGAGAGAGCAGTGTATTTTTTTTGTGCCATCCAACCGGGTCTTCATTTGCTGACAACTGCATATCATACTATTCCCAGTTAATATAAACATACAATGTAAAATAAATGAGGTAGACTGGCTTTCATGTTGCATATCTTTGAATACTGATCAGATAACTGATGAATGGTTAGCAACACAAATTGATATAATTCCAAGCAATAGTCCTAACAGGTTGTGTGATCACTAAGTGCAATACATCCAAATCTATTTCATGTAATACATGTATAAAGAACAGCTGATGGCTTGATATCAGTTAAAATACATTGTGGAAGAGTGTTGTGTGATGGATAACTTAAAGCTGTTTGCTGCCAACCTGTTTGTGTGGCAAACAGGGATAAGGCACCCATCCTATTTCTGAAGATGCATTGGAGTGAAATTGAAAATCTAGACCTCTGTAAACATACCTCCTGTATAATAACAAACTGTATTTCTCCCTTTTTCTCCTTCTGTCTTACTTTAGTGGGTGATGGGAGGGCACATTGCATGATGCGCCACTTAGCACACATAGATTTGGCTATGCTAATCAGGTTTGCGTGTAGAGCAGTATTGCACAAAATAGATGGCTGGACCACCCAGGTAGCAGATAGGATCCAGGCAGCCAAAAATGTATACTGGATGCTTTCTATTAACTAGTGCATCTCGCAAACCTGCTAACTGCCATTGTGCTGTGGTTAACAGTGAGAACTTAACAATGAATACTAACTTAGGAGGATGTGATGCAACTTACTCTGTGGCAGCACGTGTTAAGTGTAGGTCTGAATTCTAGATAGTCCCGGGTTAAGTACAAGGTATACAGTCTTTTTTTACTGTTGTGACATTGCAGTATTTAGCATTGAACTGTCACAAAGAGAAAGGATTCCCCAACTTTCCTGTGGTAATAGTTGCCAGTGCAGGACTAACATCTATATGGTCTAGGGTTTGAATACAGTGTATGCCATTCAATTTTAATGTTGTTACAATGCACATTATAGTCACTCTCACTTATAACGGGTGACCTAGTGTAGCTTATATAATATTTATATGACATAGGACTGTAATATTCTGTCAGTTATGTAATTATTTATTAATCTATGACTTTCCTAGTTAACAGCAAAGGTATAACTGTGGGTATAATGTGTAATATGTTCAGGTAAGTATATTCCTACTATGTGGCTTGGCATGCACTTTCCTTTTGTCCAACACAGTTACAGTATTGCCTGTATCTCAGATAACATAGAAATTGCATTAGTTACCAAACTTCTGCATTGCTTATCATCGTGCAAACACATTGCACACTCTGCACCCTGTTTGCACATTAGTAAGCTATGCATAACTTTTTAAAATGTTGCCAAATCAAAAAGTGCACCCTCTGAGTAAATGCAACACATGCAGTTGGTGGGAAAATGTAATTCTACATTGGACTTGCTCTGTGACAGACATGGAATGGAAGGCATTTCTGGAAAGCGTTTGAGATTTATGGCTCAAAGTGGGGTGTCCAGGAGTCAAAAGTGTTTGCTGGATTCCTAATAAATGACCATGACCCCAGCTCCTGTAGGGGCACTTTCATGGCTCAGAATCAAGGATGGAGACATGCAATAGTCAGGCCCAGGCTCTGACAAGTGCTACCAGTATCCTCCACACTGGTGAACAGTGTAGGAACCACTACAGAGACATCATGATGAGGAGGAAGGATGCCCTTGAACATTGGATTGAGGAATGCTGGACTGGTGGCACCTCACAGATGTATAAGTATGACATTACTTGTAATAGTATAAAGCTGCATGTAATCAGGCTTGAGATTCATAATGGTATTCCATTCTGCTCTGTTTTTTCCACGGCTGAGACAGATAATGATCTGAATGTTAGAGCACAACCAAACATGATGCTATGCACGTAGGTAAATGCACGGCCAAAGTAAACCAAGAAAACGACAAAAGGCCAGCAATAAACAGTCCTGGAGTGTAAAATAATTATAGCCAATACATGAGTATAGCTTCAAATAATCCTTTATTAAACAGACCGGTTTCGGCAACAAATGCCTTCTTCAGTGTATCCAAATAATAAAAAAGAGACCCAAATCTCCCGAGCATTTATAGACCCACCCCACCTATGAGATTGATGGAATATTCCCACCAGTGTATACTAAAACGAAAATATACCAAAAATACCAGGACTGATACCCATAATCTCTTTACATTGAGACTGATTTCAATATTTTCTACTCCAGTGTTTTCTCTTGGCTTGTGGGTTCTGGTTTTTGTTAACATCATATTTCCAACATGGAACTAGATAGTATCCTGACTGGATTGTGTGCCGATCGGGAGGACATTGGGGTATTTCGTATCCATGCCTCGCCAGGCAACAATTCCAATGGATCAGTGGAACAATCGGCCATGAATTGTGAACTGGCTTTTAATTCCCTTTCAAAGGGTCTTAAAAACCTTAGATCAAACATATGGCATTTGTGTTTGTTTCGGGCCTATCTTAACAAAAACATAGCCCCTAGGGGTCTTAGAATTCGGTTACAACCATTGGTTGGTAGACAGGAGGACAGGTTATCTAATGAGTGGTGAGAAGCCTTACAGAAAGGGTCCATGCTTTTTGTTAACATACTGGCTCAATACTATGAGCGTATGGTTGATATTAACCTCCAAGAGGTTAAAACTATGTGTTTGGACTGCGAAAGATTTGAGTCTCAATCTACATTTCAAGATTCTATCAAAAATTATCACAGGAACTCACAAACCATGAAAAAGTTACTAAGGATAGAAAAATTAAAAAGTTTAAAAGAGATTATATGGATTATCAGAGAGGATGCCCTTTTGATTCTAACAGAACAGTGAGATTTATGGGTACCAGTCCTGGATCAACATCTAATGATCCTAGTAATAACCATAAAAAAAGACCGAGGTCTATTTTGAAAAACAGGGACAAAACCAGTGCTAGTGCCTCAGGGGAGGATTCTTCTTGTACCGATTATGATAGTTCCAGTAACAAGGATTCACCTCATAGGAAAAAACCAACAGGACAATCCCTTTAGATATGGTCCTAGGCGCAGGGGTGGACGCAAACACAAATGTGGCCAATATGTCAAATTCCCTGGAGGGATTGATCCAGAATTTTCTAACTTAAATCAAGGGGTGAATCAAAATGTTTTGAATTTGTCTAAGGAAACTTTGTCTGTACAGCAACAACAACTTCTTAATAAAGGTTTAAGTTTTATTCCTGGGTTTTTTTGCAATGAATATTGCACTGTAACTGATGTCATGAGCTTCTGCCGTAACCTGAATTTGAAATTGTTTTTTGCAGATAGAGACTCTCAAAGAACTGATGAGTTTAGATTTATTAAGTCAGATTTTCAACCACCGATGAACAGACACGTTTCCATTTTCATGCAAGCTGTTCTTAGGGACCTACACTTTGAGCACAGGGAATATGATATACTAAGATCAAATCTTTCAACACAGGAAATTACCGCTCTCAATGAGCTACGGGAGAATCACAACATTGCCATCCTTCCAGCAGACAAGGGTGGTGCTGTGGTTGTGATGGATATGAGCTCATATTTGAGTGAGGGCCAATCACAACTTGCTGACACCAGATGTTATATGAATATGTCCTTTGATCCTACTAATCATTTCAAACAGGAAGTAGACTCGTTCCTCAATCTTGCCCTGGAGGAAGGTATTTTAAGCAAAAATTGTGTTTCTCAACTTACTGTCAAGGATCCCCAGAAGCAAATTTTGTATTTGCTTCCCAAAATACACAAATCTATCACAAATCCTCCAGGAAGACCAATTGTATCGGGCATTGGGTCCTTGACGGAGCCTTTATCTGCCTTTCTTACCCAGTATTTAAAACCATTGTTGTGTCTTGTCAGGGCAAGACTGCAGGATACGACTCAATTTTTACAGATTATACAGGATTGTCAACTTGAGCCTGGATGGCTCATGTGTTCATTGGATGTTAAGGCATTATATACCAGTATTCCACACTGGGCTGGCTTACAGGCCCTACAATATTGGTTGGATAGGGCTGCCTTATATTCCCCTGGGTTTAATACCCTTCCTATCTGCAGGACGGAACATGTCCTTAATAAGAATGTCTTTTATTTCCAAGGGCAATGCTATTGGCAACTGCAAGGTACGGCTATGGGAGCATCTTTTGCTCCCATTTACGCCGATCTTTTCATGGCATTCTTTGAGGAATGCATGATCTATGTTCCATTACATAATATCTATCTAGTGGAAATAGACATTTGGCGCAGGTACTTGGATGATTGTTGGATGGTGTGGCGGGCAGATGCTAGGTATTTGCAGGAATTCATTGAATATCTTAATCAGAATGTTTGGGGGATTGAGTTTATGGTAACATATGATCTTCAAAGTATTAATTTTTTGGATGTTACCATCACTAGAAACATAGATCATACGTTGAACACGAGAACTTATCGCAAATACCCTCAATATAACACCTTGTTGCATGCATCTAGCATGCACCCACGCCACACCATCCGCAACATCCCTAAGTCTCAATTTATGCGCATTAAACACCTGAGCTCGACACAGGGTGATTTTGATAGGGATAGCTTTGATCTTTATCACAGGTTTGCCAACAGGGGATATAGACATCAAGATATTTTAAATGCCTGGAGTTGGACTAATAACATTGAAAGAAAAACCTTGTTACAATATCAAACTCAAACTAGGGGCTGTTCTGAGCCTACTATTCGGTTTGTTACCACCTTCGGCAGAAATTTTAATGCTATTAAGGGCATTATTAATAGACATTGGAATATCCTGATGGCCAATGAACATTTGAGGCTAATTTTGGATCAACAGTGCCGTTTCTCCTACAGGAGAGGCAAAACATTTGGCTCTCTATTTAAACACTTTAAACATATAGAAAGTGGGGGAGTGATACATAAACAGCTGACTATGGACGTACTAGTGGGCACATTTCCTTGTGGCCATTGTGGTTCCTGCAAACAAGTCAATAAAGTCAAGGAATTCACCAGCCGTAATACCAGTAAGGTGTATCAATGTAAAATATTTGGCAACTGCAGCAGCAGTTGGGTGGTCTATTTGGCAACTTGTCGGTGTCAAGCCTTTTATGTAGGCCAAACTTCTAGACCACTCAGAACACGCATCAATGAACATAGATCGGATATTAAAACCAAGAAGGAAACTAATGCCCTGTATCGACACATTCTGAAACACCCTGATGCACAATTTTCTTTTATGATTATAGATAGAATTCTGGGTGATCGCAGTAATCCCCAGGGATGGCACAAGATACTCACTCGCAAGGAACAACATTGGATTATCACATTGGGTGCCCTATTTCCTCCAGGATTAAATGACCACTTATAAATTTAAACATTTATGTTGATATATTCTATGTTCCTTCTTTAATATACATAGATTTGGGCATGTTCTTATATTTCATGGATCTTTACTAATACAGTATATGCATAATCACATGTCAATAGTTAACTTGTATGCTTATTCTTTTTACAGTTTCTCAATGTGTCGCATTGGGTCCAAGGGAGATGAACAAAAGGTACATGTACATTTCATACGTATCTATATTGGAAGGAACACTACTGGATTATTCCATGGAGTATTCATTTCCCAACTTGGACATATTATCATTTGTTAACCACAACTTTTTTTGTTGGAACATTCATTTGTTACTTATAGGTTCTATATGTGGGTTTTTTTGGTTATGAGAGTTTATATGATATATGTCTTTATTACAACTATACACGAATTAACATTTATTAGTGTTTTTGAATTTTTGATTTGCATCAGTTCAACATATGAGCATATTGTGTGTCTTTTTTATTTATTTTTCATTTTTAATATATATCTTAGCAATAATTTGGAATTTGTTTTCATATATGTGATATTTTGTTTAGATGTGGTCGCATCTATTTATTCTGATCATAAGTTTGTTTAAAATGTTGGTATATTTTCCTTTTAGTATACACTGGTGGGAATATTCCATCAATCTCATAGGTGGGGTGGGTCTATAAATACTTGGGAGATTTGGGTCTCTTTTTTATTATTTGGATACACTGAATAAGGCATTTGTTGCCAAAACCAGTCTGTTTAATAAAGGATTATTTGAAGCTATACTCATGTATTGGCTATAATTATTTTACACTTCAGGACCGTTTATTGCTGGCCTTTTGTCGTTTTCCTGAATGTTAGAGCCCATGAAAGTCAACTGGCACAGATGTGAGCAGCATGTGGTATGTATGCATCACAACAGAACTGTCATTGTAGTGTTAAAAGTTAAAGGATGCTTCATAATACCTTTGAACTGTACAGGTTTTATAAAATGTTCAGATTGTTGTCTCATAATTTTGGATTGCTTCTCATAAATTGTATTTGTCTGGCAAATCTTAGCTAAAACATTGAGGACTACAGTCAGAAAATGACATTTCTGTGTCATATTTCATACCTTTCAGAACATCTGTGCTAATACAAAGCTTGTTATTGTATCACTTTTCTAGGTTTGTAGAAGAATACGTATAAAATGTGTTGCTATTTGTGCACCTTTGTATTCCCAGTATTTATTGCTTGAGACACATTTTTGGCTGTAAGAATTTGTTAGGTATGGGCTTAGTTAGTATGTAATGTAGTAATACCTGTCAACTATACAGGTATCCACAGAATGTCCTGTCTTTATATATTTACAGATATAATCGTGGTTTTCAGTCAAATAATTGCATATGGGTTGAGGACTGATGTCACTAAATAATGTCAGACATGTGAGATTCAGACTTCAGACCCTTCAAAAAAGTCATGTAAGTGCAAAACCTATTACTCTATCACATCAATAAGTTTGTAAGAGCAAGTATGTAAGAGTTATCCCTATTATTTGGACTTTGGTCCCCTATAATGTATGACTTTGTCCACATTTTTTGCTGTAAGAGTTTGAGGGCTATGAATACAGTACTATAAAATAGAGCATACATCTCACAACTTTGCAAGGGAAGTATGCATGCAGTACTCTGTAGGAATACAGAACACTACAGTAGTAGAGAGTAGTCAGCATTTGTGGGTTCAAACACCACAATTACCAAATGAGCAAGTACTGTTATATTTTCATTATTGCACTGTAACTGCAGACCTCACTAGCAGTGGCAGAAATCGCCTGTTGGAAAATGTAATTAGTAGAATTTGAGCCTGCATAGGGGCAATATATGCACACATCAAGGATTGCTGGCTGAAAACTGTACTATAGTGTGCATCTGTTATTAACTGGGTATTCATATAAGTTATAAAAAAGTTTGGTTACAGTTTGTACACCTTAAAGTAAAGGTAACATAACAGATTGAAATAATTGTATAATTGCTTTGTATGTCACTTATGATGTTGAGAATGTTTTCCCTTTTTTTCCCTCTCTCCCCACCACTTATGTTCATTTTTTCCCTTTTTTTCCCACAGTACAGCAGGGTAAGCCTGTCCCACAGGAGCCACCTGCCCCAACGCCACTGGCTATGGTACTACATCCCCAGCACATCAGGAACACAATTTGGTAGCATCCACTCTGCTGCCCCTGGACTAGATGGGCCCTCAGTTAGTTCTGCCCTGCAGGATAGGCCAGTGGTTCCCTCTGGGAGTAGCTGCAGAGATGGTGATTTTATCACTTGCGATGAACTACCAGGGTCGGTGCATAGGACTGTGCGCCACACAGTTGGTGCACACCTACTCTGGGTGGAAACACTTCTTTCCATCATTGTTCTGAATAATACAAGGAGATGTACACATCAGACACTGCAGCCATTGGTGTAGTGTGGTGACAGTGATGAAAGTCTACTGGCTGAGGACTTGATTCTCAGTGTCTCCAAACTTGGCATCCATGGGCACTTGATGTCCCCCCTCTCACCAACCATGGTGTTCACCCCTCCTCTTGTGTCCTTCACCATCCCTGTATCTCATCTTGTATGTCCTGTCTGTCTGCAATTGCTTCCTCACCTACCCACTTTACCTTACCCACACATACCTAGGTCCATACCCTAACATTCATCTCTCTCTGCCAAAAAGAAAAAAAAGAGCACCGGTCCCCATTAAAAAATATTGTCCCATACATAGCTCTCAATTTCACATGAGTGTCTCATGACACCCTTGCTTTGATCCAATTGGCTAAACAACATGACTGTGTTCTGGTCAGCTATCTCTCTAGTCATGACAGTCCAAATTCAGGCAATATTCTTTATATATTATCATGTTTTGTTGTTGCAGAAATGGATAGCTATGGTTCTTTCCTTCACCATTCCTGTGGATTCCTGCTCTCCTTTCATTTTGTTTTTCCTCCTGCTTGCTCCCCATCTCACCACTTTTCTGTCTTCCCCATTTCTTTTCTTTATAAAATGTGTGGTCGATGGTGCTCAATGGTGCACATTGTGGAATGATGCATGCCTATGGCCAAAGCAGTTACAACTATTATATAAACCTGTATTTGAAACCACTACCATGTTCCACAAAAATGATGGTACACATTCATAAGTATCCCAATTTATATTTTTTATTTACACTTAAGTATGTGGAACTGTTACATTCACCTGTATTTGTACCCAGTACCATCTGAACCAAAACAAGGTTGGAGCAGTGCATTAACAGATGGTACTACAGAGTCAGTTAAGTAGCATGTGTATTTTACACACTGAATAGAAAATTGCAGACTTCATTGCTGTTGCTACTTAACTGAATCTTTGGCTGCAGTTAGTAACTGACTTCAGGCAGTGATAAGTTCCATTTTTTGGCTACATGGAACTGGTTCCAAATAAAGCTGTAGCTAATACTATTCACTACTATTCACATTTCTGTTATTTATTAAAAATATTCTTTGCCTTGCGTAGTGAGGTAAAAATAAATAGGGATCACACACTAAGGCTGTACAGAAAATTAAAGTCTATCATGCAATGATGCTTCATACACAGTTAATGTTGAAAACATGATATTGTTGCTATAAGGAACAAGCAATGTGGAATACAAAGCCAAAATAGAAAGACAGAATGTGACAGTTAACAGTGCTTGTATAAAATATACCTGCTAAAGAACTGACTCTGTGTCCAGATGGGCTAATGCATTGTTGCTGGAGGCAGATGGTACTGGGTCCAGAATGGGGTGTAGGCATGAATTTTACAAATGTGCATGCTATTTTACATACATTTACTGATCCTCCTGCATTTTTGCTATTGTTTAGTGATGGTGCACATAAAGCACCATTGCTCAATGATTCTTTAAAGAAATGAAATGGAGAAGATAGGAAAGTGGTGAAATGGGAACAAGCAGGAGGATGAAGAAAGTGAAAGGAGGGCAGGAATATGCAGGAAGAGTGTAGGAAAGAACCATAGCTATCCATTTCTTCAACATTAAAAACTGATCAGATGTATACAATATTAGCTGAATTTGGACTGTTATTTTTGAGACAGAGGTGACAACAACATAATTGTATTGTATAGCCAATTGGACTGAATCAGGTGTGTCAAGTAGACATGTGTGCGAAGTCGAAATGGAGATCTATGTATAGGATGATTTTTTTGTTTGTTTGTTTTGGGACAAGTGCCCATTTTTTATTTTTTTGTGAGAGAGGAAATGCTGAGGAAGAAAAATAGGTATGTCTGGGGCAGGCAAGTTGGCAAGGTGAGGAATCAGTTAAGGACAGACAGGGCATACAAGACAAGATACAGGTATGGTGAAGGCACAAGAGGGAGGTGAACACATTGGTTGGGCTAAGGGTCGGGAAATCGAGATCTTATGGACATCAGGATAGTTGACAGTGGGAATCAAGTCCTCATCCAGGGGGCTGTCACCACTGTCCCCTCACTGTGCCTGCACCTGCAGTGCCCAACTTGTGTGTCTTGGACAGGTACTCTGTACCAGGATGGAGAGCAGGCACTCCATTTGGTGTAGGCATGTGTCCAATGTGCAGTGCACAATCCTATGTACCATATGGCAACTCATTCCAAGTGATAAATGCACCCCTTCCATCATTTCTCCCAGAGGGGACAGCAGGTCTATCCTCTGGGGAAGAACTACCTGCTGGCCCAGGTAGTGCAGGGAGAACAGAGGGGGTGCAGCCAGGCTGCAGCTCAGATGTGCTGTGCCTTGGTGCTGTAGCCAGTGGAATGAGAGTAGGAGGATCCTATGGGACTTGCCTACTCCGATGTGCTGTAGTAAAAAAAATTAACATACAATTATAAAATAAAAAAATGAAAATAAAAATATTAGACACATAAAAAGTAAATGGATGAACAAAGAAAAACAAAAATTAAACATAAGAATAAAAACTAATTATATAACAGCAAATACAAACAAAATCAGAAACAATAAATTAAAACAAAGAAATACAAAATTAGACATAATAACAAAATGAAAACAAATTAATAGAAAAAGAAGAAAAGGTGTGGGGGTGAGAGAAAAACAGGAAAACATTACTAATTTCATAGTTAATATACTAAATCTTTCTACAATTATTTCACTCTATTTGCTATGTTTTACTTTTAACATTACCAACTCCTAAGACATTTCTTTATTATTTTGAAGACTACCCAGTTACTAATAGATGGAGACTGCAGTACCAATCAGATTGCTGCCAGCAGTCATTCATGTGTGCATATATGCACATATGCATGCTTACACTTGAAAGCAGGCCATTCATGTCAGAGGTATTGAGGTCTAACTTGCTATAATGATGATGAACTAACAGCATTGTGGATATAATGATGAAAACATAGCAATATTGTACACATTATTGTATATTTGGGAAGTGCAGTCTTTAATCCCACAACCACTGACTACTGTAATACTGTACGTTTCTTTTGGAATACAGACTAATGCATGCATACTTTCCTTTTACACATTATACATGCCTGCTCACTGTTATTTGAGAATGTGAAAAAGTTGCTTTATGCTACAGAGTAAGGTGTGCATACTTTCTTTTACTGTCAAGATATGCATGCTCAGTTATATAGAAATGTCTGAAATAACAAGTAATCTGTCTTTAACAGTAAAAGCTGCAATAACAGTACTTTTTAAATGTGTACATACCGCATGCTTCTCTCATCCTTGCCAGGCATTCTCCATGAGACCTCACATTTGAGGCCTTTTCTTCAGCAGCTGTGGAAAAGAAAAACAAAACAGAATGCCATTATGAATACCAGTATTGACTGTATTCAGCTATAACTTTTACAATTTGTCAATGCATTTTATACTTACACATCTGTGGAGTGTTCCCTGCACTATATTCCCTGATCAAGGGTATCCTTCTTCTTCCTACAGAAATCATAAGAATGATGACAACAACAGTGCACGGGATACCCATTGCACTGGTCAAAGCCCTATCCAAACTAGTCCAGGCTACAGACTTATACTAAGAACCTGAGTAGTCCCTCTGCAAAAGGTGTGGGCCATGCTCCTTAACTAGGAGCCCAACAAAGATGACTCCCAAATATCCCAATGTTGCACTCAAAAGCACACACCTCTCCAACACCAGTCAAGTCTCCTAAAGATCAAGCACAATGTCTAATGAGCATTTCCCACAATTCCACTTTAAATGTATGGTTTCCTGCCAACTGCACATATTGCACTTACTGAGAGTGCACACTGTCTGTTTTTTGCTACATTTGAAAAAAGCTGCATCCCACTTACCAACGCACAAACACAGTAAGCCAGGGTGCATCTTTTTGCATGATAGTAAGTGATGCACAACAGTGGGTAATACAAAAAAGAATAAAAAAAGGAATGTGTTTCCAAGGATATTTGATATACAGCAACTTGTGTAGTAATTCAAATGGGATTGCAGAAATATACTTCCATGAGCATAGTGCAGATTATACCCACAGTCATACTTTTCATAATATACGCACAATACCCATATAGGGGTGGCCACGGTGGTGCAGTGGTTTGCATTGTCGCCTAACAGCAAGAGGTTCTCCCGTTCGATTCTTGGCTGGGGTGCCTTCTGTGCGGAGTCTGCATGTCCTCCCTGTGGTTGTGTGGGTTTCCTCTGGGTGCTCTGGTTTCCTCCCACATCCCAAAGACATGCAGTAGGTGGATTGGACACTCTAAATTGGCCCTAGGTGTGTGTGTGTGTGTGTGTGTGTGTGTGTGTGTGTGTGTGTGTGTGTGTGTGTGTGTGTGTGTGTGTGTGTGTGTGTGTGTGTGTGTGCGCCTTCTGTGGAAGGTTGGGCGCCGGGCTGGCAACTCAACACTGTAAAAACTCCACTGCCAATCATGAGCAGACAGATGATCCGCTGTGGCGACCCCTAACCAGGAAAAGCCAAAAGAAGAAGAAGAAGATGCACAATACCCATATAAATGAATAGGTAAATAACAGACACAATATTAGTGTTTCAGCCCTCATACATGTAAATATTAATATCAGCTACACTATGTCAGGAGTTATGAATAACAGCAAATATGACATGATGTGCAACAACATTGAAGGAGTATGGAATATGTGATTTTCAATCCAAGGACCGCATGTACACTAGTCCTAGACTTAAGCTCTTGCCACAAGAAATTGAGAAAACACTTGTCTATGTTGCACATCATTTGTATAATCTGCAATGTCAACACAGCAAAAGAAAAGTTTGCTCACCCTGTACTAGAATCCAAAACCATTTGTACTCCAGACCTAGACTTAACACCTATTGCCACAGGATTGGTTACATGACATTCCCTATGTTAGTATTCATTGTTAACCTGAAGGTGTTAGGGCAGTGTAGCCTCACTTACCAGGTTTGTGCAATGCTAGTGATATTAATTGAATGCATATGATTTCAATTTTTGGCTATCTGGGTCATGTCTGATATACTGGTGGTCCAGTCATGCAAATAAGCTAAGCATAGCAAGAACATGTGAAAAACAAAAAATATAAAAAATAAAAAATGAGCAAACAACCTAAGCATCACATAGACGTGTAAAAAAGAAAGAAATGAAAAACAATAAAATATATGAAATTAATAAATGCAGAATGACATATCTATGGCAGGGCCTTTTGCATATTTTTTCTCAATTTAAATGTGTTTGGGACACTGCCAAATTTCAACTGTACAGATTTTCACAGAATGTCCAGATTTGTGATCCATATTTTTCATCTGTTTGTCATAACATTGTGGGTTTTTGTCAACTCACTGGCAAATCACTGGGGACTGAATTCAGAAAATAATGACAGACATTTGAGATTCAGATTACATACTCTTCAGAAAATTCATGCTAATGCAAAACTTGCTATTCTATCAATGTTTTAAATTTTTAAGAGCAGTATTTAAAAATTGCCCCTATTTTTGGGCCTTTGTTGCCCAATTATTTATTGCTTATTCAGATGTCTTGCTGTAAGAGGTTGAGAGGTATGATTGCCATGCTGCAGACAGCAACCTTAAACAGAAATGCTATCCACATTCCTGAAGATGTTTCCTGACCGTAAAAACACTGTTGTGAGACACAAAGCCTTCTTTAAGTGCGCTGTGCTTCATTACTATGCATTGTATGAGACCTCCACAGCCATAAATTTATGTATCCAGAAACATTCCATGTAGGCTCTACACAAACCCTAGAGGGAGTTTCTTAAATCCTGCAGGTAAAGTAAACAACACAGTACTTTAAGGATAACCTTGTTGTACTACTCTTTCTATTTTTATTTTTGCATTATCCATTCATTACAATAATACCTGTCATCCCATTTTCATATGCTGTCTTTCTTTAATGACATATATTAACTTTTTTATCATCATTAGCATTTTACTTACATGCATTTTTCTAACTCCATGATCTCATTCTAAGCCTTCTAACCATTTTTTCTAAAATCTTATCTAACCTCATTTCAATTATTTTTATTAAAAACTTACTTATAGTCTCTATTCATTAATGATATTAGTCTCCAATTTTCTATATTTTCTTTTTCTCGCCTTTTCAAACTTAATGTCACAGCTCCTTCACATATACAATATTCCTTAAAACTCAATTATTGCATTCATTTTCTCCCACACTCTTATAAAACTTATAATTCAATCCATCCAAACCTGGAGCGGAATATTCATTAACCATTTTCAAAATATTTTCCAATTCTTCTATTTTTATTATTGTTTAATGTTTCATTATCTTTATCTGATTTTTTCACATTCCCACTGTTTTTGGTTTCTTTACATTTCTTCTTTGTATTTGTTTCTTAAGAATACTTCTTTTTCAATCACTTATTGTCTTCTAATGTAACTACCTACTTTTGCTTTCAATTGTTTTGTTACTAAATTTTTGTCTATGTATTTTCTTTCTCAAACAATGAGAAACCTCTTCTCTTTTTCCTTGTGTAAAATATGATTGTTTCTTTAACAATTCCAAAACATTGTTCTTCATTTGTTCATATAATTATTTTCCTGTTTCAAAAAAAAATCTTTCCTTCTTAGTTTTCCATCATCTCCCATAATTCTTCTATTTTCTTATTGTACCATTCTCCATTCTGTTTGAAAAATGCCCTTTTTATTCATTTATATAATTTCTTAAATTTCTTTTTATACTCAATCCACCACCCTGACCAGTTTTTTATACATAAATCTTGTTGTAAGATGTTCCTTCCATAATTATTTCTCTTCTGTTTCAAAAGTATGTCTTATATTTACATTATTTTTAATACATTTACACACCTTAATACAGTCTAAATTTTCTGTTATTCTAGTCCAAATTGCCTCTTGATCCAGAAAACATGTCTTTATTACTCCTGCCTCTAATTTTTTTAAAGTTTCTGTAAAGACAAAATAATTAAATTCTGTTTTTAAATTATTTATTATATATGTATATTCTCTAGTTACCCAATTTCATCCCACAAATATTCATATTTTATTTCATTCTTTTAATATCCCTAGTTACTTTCCACAAGTATTTCCTTAAATGAAAATTGTAATCCCAGTTAAATGACATCCATATTGACAATAACATATGGTTCAATTCTCTCAAATAAATCTTCTCTTGTTTAATGTTTGCAAATGCGTATACCATAATAATTCTTAAAACATAATTCTTTATGCATATATCACCACTAATAATCTTCCTGTCACAAGAACTGTGTAGTTTAATATTTTAATATAATTTCTGTTACATAAGATTAATCCCGAACAGCTCTTTATTCTAAAATTCTAAATTATATTTACCCATAACATCTAAAATTGTTCTCTTGTATCACTAATGATGAGTCTAATATCTATTAGTATTATAAAATCTGCCTCCTATTTCTCACACCATTGATATACAATAAATCTTCTGACTTCACCACTAGTACTATTTATATTTAGCGTGATAAATTTATAATCACCCATTTTTCCTTTTATATTTTCTTTAATATTTCTATTTCTATCTTTTCCTCCTTTCCTATTAGATTTTTTCTTCCTACAACACACCATCTATCATTTTCTCTCTCATATTCTTCACTACTTTCTTTATTTTTCTATTCTATAAAATATATCTGTTCCTCCTCTTTTTCTGTACCAGGCCTTTATTTCATTGTAATATTATTTTACATCCTTGCTTCTTCTACTTTTTCTTCCACCTCTATCTCATTTTCTTGTTGCCCTTGTTCACTGTCTCGTGTCTCATTCCCAATGTCTTTTTCATTACACTCCATTCATGTATGTCCCGTTGTTTTACGTGTATAACATTCGATCTTGCATTTCTTACTATCATGTCTCTTTTCTCCACATATATTACATCTTTTTTGTCACAGTTTTCAAGTAAATGTGCATCTGACTCACAAAAACAAAACACAGCTAAAAGCATAAAAGTTTTATTTGCTGTAAGCAGCTTCACGCCAACATAGGATGCTTCATCAGACCATAGTCTGCAGGCATGAAATCACTTACAACAAATAAAACTTTTATGCTTTTAGCTATGTTTTGTTTCTGCAGTTTTATTCTATTTTTTTTTTATTTTCTTTTGGTTACTGCAGACTCATTTATCTGCTTAGTGGTGTGTTGAGTTTGTTACATATTACATTTTTTTCTCATATTTACTAATTCATTTCTCAAGTCCAGCTCCATCTTCAAATCTAATGTCACAAAGTTTCTTTCCCAATTAAAATAAATGCTCTTATCTCTGTGGTACAATTCCTAAAAGCAAAATCACTTTGTCCCACATTTCATATCTTCCATATATATTTTGCCACTCGTGTTTTACTATATATCTTTCTTATTCCTGATGACTTTGTCTCTGATAAAAATTCATCTTCTTTTTCTCCGTCCTCTTTATTTTCTGTATTTTCCTTGTCTTTCTCTGTATTTAATCTGCTTACAATTTTGGCCCATGATACAGCCTTACCAATGTCTAGTTCTTCTGGTTGAACTAAATCTTCCAATTTATCATCCTATAATCCTCCCAACTAGAAGGGTGTAATATTAACCTCTTCCATCATTCCTGTGTTCTCTTGCTCTGCATAGTACTATTTTCAAACAGATTCTCACCATTTTCATTTTCCATAGGCACAAATACTTTCTCTTCCTTTTTTCTACTCTGCACCATGATGATGCTGCATGCATGCAAGACTCCTCCCTGCTGTCTATGTGCTAGGAACAGGAGTTGCACATTACAATACTGCTCACTGTAATGAGTGGGGGAAGTTCCCTGATGTCATGGCCAAATTTCCCCTAGTAGTATAAATACCACTTTGGGCCTCCCCAGAAAACAGGCAATTAGCCTAGTGGGACTAACCCAGTCAACAAAGGGTAAACAAACAAATAATAGTAGTCTGTGACTCACCATCTCCTTTGGAGACATTACTGATCATATATAGTTCATAGATGCTAATGGCCCTGGAGCCTTTACAAGCCTAGCCCATAGGTTTACCCTGGCATCGTGCCACCTGACCTTAGTTCCCAGTACCTCTGTTGAGTAGAGCTACTGGAGTGATCTCCGGGGTGAATTTTCATTTCCCATCCGCTCATCAAGATTTCTCTTGAAGCGGGCCAGTGAGGTGCTCTGTTTGACATATATGGGAAGTCTATTCCATAGCATGGGCAGTCTCTGGGTTATGAACCTGTCCCTGCAGCATGTTATGTTGATTGTGGTAATGATGTTGAGGTCTCCAGAGCATGTGGTGTGAAGGGATTGGGATTTCTTTAGATGTAGCATTTCTAAAAGAGCTGGGTCAGGCATGGCTTTGTAAGTCAAGCAGAGATCATCTCTAAGTAGGCGATATGAGACAGAGAATAGTTGGAGTTTTTTTTGAGTCTGTCCATATAGGACAAGTGTTTAAGGCCTAGGATCCTCTTAGTGAAGTACTTATATGACCGCTCCAGTTGATGCAGTTGTCTAGTGAGGTACATGCCAAATGGGGCATTGCACTCAATGCTTGGCCTAATGAGGGAAGAGTAGAAGGAGACAGTGACCTCTTTCTTCCTGGATGCAAAACCCTTAGTAATGAGATGTGCCACATAGAAGGACTTTCTGACCACAGTGGCAATATGGTAGTCAAAAGAGAAGTTGCTATCAACCTGTGTTCCCAGATCTCTTAGAATGCCTTCTGTGTTCAGTGGACTACCATCGATGGGGTAATTCATGGGAACTGAGTTTTTCCCAAAGGGGATGATGACACATTTTTTGGAACTGAGCTTAAGGCCATGGTTCTGACACCAGTCGTTGGTCTCAGTGAGGCCTTTCTGTAGGATGTCAACATCATTTGGGGAGTTTAATAATAGCTCCTAACTTGCAATCATCTGTGAACTTTGTCAGCCACAGTCCCTTCACATTGGCCTGGACTTCAGAGAAGTAGATACCATACAGAAGAGGACCCAGGACCAAACCTTGTGGGACTCCACTCGTGACTGGTTGGCAGTCTGACTTGGAGTTAGCTGCTTTCACACTGTGGGTTCTATTTGTGAGCCAGTTTGCAATCCACCTAGTGATATAGGGGATTGATGCCTAGCTTAGTGAGGTTTTCTATGATTCCTGAGTGGGGAATGGTATCAAAGGCCTTGGCGAGATCAAGGTAGGCCGTATGAACCATCTTGCCTTCTTCCACAGCTCTGGTAACTGACTCAAAGAAGTCAACCAGGTTGATCAGGCATGATCTACCCTTCACAAAACCAAACTGTGTAGGATCCAAAGTTTGGAGATTCCCTATATCCTTGTTTATTAGGTCCATGATGATGTGTTCCATAGCTTTGCATATTAGACTCATCAGGTTAATGTGGCAATACTTCTTAGGGTCTGTAGTCACTCCTCCTTTGTAGAGAGGGATGACTGTAGCAGTGCGCCATTCAGTAGGGACAAAGACTGAGGTGAGTCTGTGATTGAACAGGGGACACAGGTGAGGTGCCAGTTCACTCTGTAGTTCATGTAGAACACAGCCAGGGATAGTGTCAGATCCCATAGAAGCTGTATTCTTGGCCTTGGACAGTTCTGTTTTAACCTGTGAAGCAGCAATACTGGGTGCCTGGCAATCTACTGGTATTGTGATTGGTCCTGGGGGGGTAAAGTTGGCACTGAATCTGTCGGCCAGTATATTGGCAATATCTGTTGGCTCAGTATAGGAGATACCATTGTGCAGTAGCTAAGAGCAAATCTGGATATTGCTGTGGGGATTCTTTACATAACTATAGAAGTCCATGTGGTTGTCTTTACTATCTGCTGCAATTCTATTTTCATAACTAGCTTTAAAGGATTTGATGTGGGATCTCAACTTTTTGTTGAGGCTGATAAGGGAGTTTTTCCATCTTGGGACTTCACCTTATTTTGCATCACTTTCCTCCTTCTGTTGTAGAGTTTGTTTATGGCAGGGGACCACCAAATTGGCTTCCTTTTTTTGGAGGAGAGCGTCTTGGTTCTATTGAGTATGCCAAGATCCATGCATTTGTGTACGTGTTCATACAGTGCATTGGTGTATGATTCAGTGATCATGCAACTACTCTCCATTTGCATGGGTGCCGTGAAGTTAGGCACCTATGTTTTAGGAGCCCAAATTTAGCTTTGAAGAAGTTTTTCATGGTGGTTACCTTTGCGGTGGGGGTGGGAGGGATGTGGATTTCCAAGGTGATTAGTTTGTGGTCGAATCTAACCAAAGAGGAGTTGACTATTGGTGTAGAGCAACAGTCTCCCATGTTAGTAATGACCAGGTCAAGGATTTTGCTACCTCCAGTGGGGGTATGAAGAGCTGTTCCAGGACATTGGAATTCATGAATTCCAGGAAATGTTGGGCAAGTGTATTGGTACATGAGTAGTTTTCCCAGTTAATGTTGGGGTAGTTGAAGTTACCCAGTGTGAGAGTGTTCGGTTGGACCCTAATATTCTCCAGGGTGCTTAGAAATGTGAAGTGTGAGTCTTGGGACATGGTTGTGGACCTATAGCAGGCTATGACCTGAATCGTAGTCTTACTAAATGTTAGCTGCACCTGAAGTATCTCTGATGCGTTATATTGGGCTACCTGTCTGGAGGTGTGGACATCCTTTATAAATATGGAAACACCACCAACTTTGGAGCTTCAGTCCAAGTTCTGGGGCCAAAAGGTGTGGAATGAGTTATAGCCTAGTAGTGCAGGAGTGCTTTCTGCTGCCTTGAACCAGGTCTCTGTTACAGCACAGATGTCAATGTTCTCCATTTTAAGGAGTGCTTCGAGCGAGTGCATTTTGAGATTTAGACTTCTAGCTTTAAGCAGCCTGACCTTCAGATTGCATTTGTTTGTAGCTGTTATGGTGGTAATTTGGTCTTTGGAACACTGCCTAAAAAGGCACTATATGGGTGGCAAGAGTCTTAGCCAGTATCTGGAAATCCAGGGGTGATAAATGCAGGCCATCTCTGGCAAAGCATCGAGGTCTGCCAGTCATGTCATCCCAGGCATACAGATACTGGATCCCCTTAGAATGACACCAGAAACTTAGCCAGTTGTTGAACTCAATCATTTTCTGCCTGTACTGTGGTATCATTCTGGGTGATGGTAGGATGCTGCTCAGAGCTAGGGCCATACCCGCCTGGGCTACATAATCTGAGAGCTCCTCCATGTCTCTTTTCATATAGTCCAGGGAGGTACATCTCAGGTCATTCATGCCCACATGTACAATGACAGAGTCATATTTGTACCTGTTGTTGAGGGACCTGAGTGTGTGCATTATGTGGCAGATCCTGGCACCTGACAGGTAGCTGACTGTTGCTTTCATGTTACTTAACAGATCAGAACAGTTCATTCAGATATCAATGACACTTGAATTTTTTTCCATTTCTAGACTTTCCATTAAGAAATCCAATTAGCATATTATGTATTAATATATATATATATATATATATATATATATATATATATATATATATGTATCTCCTTACACTTTTACTAGCCATCTAGTTCACTGGCTACATGAATCTGTCTGTTAACTTATGACCTAATAAAGATTTTGAAAATCATTAGAACTCTGTACGTACACCTGTGAAGCAGAGAGTAGGCATCACACAAATAACATTACTGCCACAAATCTTTATATTTAATAGAATAAAAAGGTCATTTGTAAACCTTACTTTCTATTGCCAACATTTAACATTATATATTACTGAAATGCTTAAAAATCCATGAAAGCACATGGAGATAGTTAAAACATTGTTTATAATTTCCTGCTCTAATCAAAAATTACACAACACCATTAATTAGAGCAATTTTGTATAGAATGGATGAGTTACAAACAGCTTAATGAAGGACCAAAATAACTTCATTGTACAACTTTTGCACATACTCCACATGTTAATAAAGGGAATAAAACACTTCTTCATATGTTACTGGCACAATTATAAAGAGATTCACTCAACCTTCCATTCTTTATCTTGATAGGGTATTTGTTATTTAAACTTCACTGTGGAGTTGCTGTCACTTGCACTTGAATAAGTGTGTGTGAATGTAAGCATGCGTGTGGGCAGTAAATGGGTGGAGGGTACCAGATCCAATGTAATACATTGGCTGTCAGTGGTAATTACCACCTGAAAGTGCTGTTTAGAGTTTTCCTCACTGCGGTTAAGTATGTCTCTAAATCACATTTTCCCTGTTTGCATAAACTGACTCTTGTGTCCACAGCACTTTATGCAAGTTCAGATGTTTTTTGAACCCTAGCACAAGTGTGCAATATATTAATATAAATTTCTGAACTATATTAATGTCTTTCTGATGATGTGTTAAATTTTTCACTTTTGTATCACAACACTAACTTTTCTGGTTATAAAACTATTTCAGATGTCATAACTTCCTTTTCCTTCATTTTGATATGTTACTGATTCTTTGTGATATAAATTGTTTTGACAAAAAAGTATATTGTAGAAATAGCAGAAATGTTATTTTACAAATGCATTGTTAAATCACTGCTAGATAGCATTCTTTCTCTAGGTGTGCAGGTATTTACAGATATCTTTATAAGAAGTAGCGCTGGGATTGCAAGTTACTCTCAAGAATACTTTAGAAAAATATTCAGTTGTGTTATGTGTGCTGCTGCTGTATAAAAGTGATCTTTGTTATGTAAAAAAATGATAAACAGTATAGATTAAAACACTGTTATTAGATTCCTATGATAGGATTTTTTTACAAATGTTACTGAATAATACTATGGTATTATTATGAGAACAAACACTAAATTTAATGACTACTAATCCTATTATCTGCAGGGTTTAAATTCCTCTGCCTTGAGCATAGTGGGACAGAGAAAGAGAGAGAGAATGATATAGAATTTTGTGGCACAGACAGCAAAGACGTTCATATTTTGCAGATGATCTATGTTTTATTTATTCAGTTATTACATCACTATCTATTACAGTGCCTCTAGGTTTGTAGTTCCAGATCATTTTAAAAGGACTAAACCTTGGACTGCAGGTTATGCTCAGAGTATATTTAGAAGTAAATAATTCTGTTTGTTGTAATACTATCCAGAGATTATATTTTAGTATAGTTAATCTGTCATTATTAAGCAAAACTTTGTTTTGTATTTTGTCTTTCATGCATTTTCATCATATTTTTATTGTTATATTAAATGCCTGCAACAAAATCATTTTGCAAAACATTCTGGTTAGAGTATTGGGCAATATCTACCATCACTATTTAATCACTGCTTTTTCTTGCTGCTGCTGTAGTGTACTGCTAGTGTTTGCCAAACATCTAGGTTAAAAAGCACATAGCAGAATCTGTAAAAGATGTTATATTTATTTTATTTATTAACCAGGGCAAAACACTGATCTATATGGCCCTTTATTAGACTCAGTCTGTGGGCACGGTCTTGTTAAGATACTTGCTTAGATTCACAGAGTTAGGGAATGGAGACTGAGGGGAATCAAACCCAGGATCACTGGAAGCAGTTGTTGACAACTCTGCACCACTTGCCAGGCAATGTCATTCATTTAATTTGCATCATAAGCAGAGTGTGCAAGTCATTCAAGTAACTTTGTTAATATTAACTTATGTCTGATTTGGCTTTGATGCATCAAGACTTCATCATTTTTTCCAGGTAAGATAAACAGTTCATTACAGCTCTAGTGCGCATTTACCAGTTGTTAAATCTTAAGAAACATTGCTGTCTTTGCCCAGTGTGTTATGTCTGTCCAGTATGTTACATTTCAGTGATGACTGCATGAGATTACAGACAGATTATGTCAGGAATCTTTGACCACTTTTAAGACAACAGAAATGAATCAATAAATCAAAAGACAAGTTAATGAACAAAATAAAGGATGTAATTCATATTCAGTTATTCAAATGCACTGAGGGTATCCATGATGTTCATGGAATAGTAAACCTCAGCTGTGATTCCGAGGCCAAATGCACAATGACCTCAATGTGCTTATACAAATGTGCAAATAATGATATGGAAATTTAGAATGATATAAATCTTTACTTGATAATGTTTTATACCAGTCGCGATTCACTGTCAAATTTTCCTGCTTTTTCGCACTGGTCATAGATGTGCAGTATAAAGAGAAACTTCACCAAATCTATCAGACTTGCAACTGGTGAAATGCTTTCACTTGCAGCTATTATTTCCAAATCTGAGTTGCTTGTCTTCACTGGGCCAAAACCAATTATACCCAGTGGTACTTGTCAGCCAAGAAGGAGAAAATATAAGTAAGAGACAGTGAGTGACATGTTCAATAAAAGCATTAGGTAGGCAACATCATTCATTACACTTATATCAATTGTATCCCCTGTTACACTTTATATCTAGGAGCCTGATAGATATGGAAGAGTATCTGTATCACAGTTTATTACATTAAATCAGTTTTAATAGAATACAGCAGATGTATGGTTACTTATGCTAAGTTTACTGATCCAGTACTTGGCTAAGACATAAAATCACATCATTTTGCTATAACAGTTGAACTGCCATTTAGCATCACATAGCAGACTTGCTCATTTCCACACTTCACACAAATGCTGAGTAGTACAACTCATACAGCAAATGAGTAATATACAGATGTATAGGCAACACTTACACATGAAAGAGACCTATAAACACAGGCAGCAAGAATTTCCACTACTGCCAGATTAGAACCCTTGACAAGATGAAAAATCAAGTGCATAGACCTGCTCATTATCTCAACACCCACAGAAAAAATCCTCTCTTACACAGCTAAAAAACGCATAACTGAAGGCACAGTCATAACCAAATGAAGCAAGGGAATATGTAGGTATTAGACTTCAGCAAAGAAATGACAATATTAAAATGCTATACCATGAACTTTATATCCAACGCCCTAATGACTAGTTGTGAAGAAATTAGACAACGTCATCTGAGCTAGCATGTCTAGCTGACGTTTTTGTACATAATTTCAGATTAACCTGTGTATTATATGACAGCATGACTGGCTATGATATCATAAATATGTTCTTACATGTTGATTTATAATCTGTTTGTGCAGAATGTTTTAAAGACTTGAACAGTGTTTCTTTACATTTCTAACTACACATATTTGTGAAGAAGATTCTAAATGCAGACTGCCTCAGAATCAGCTGATCTGCAGATGATGTAATTGGAATGTTGATAGTTTCTATGGGTTACCATCAGCCAGGAAGAAACTTTGGTAAACAGCTGTTGGTTGATTTTCAAAATATGAACTGAAAATGAAACTGGAATAGTTATGACAGTTTAGCTAGTCTATAAAAAGAGTCTGCTGAAGACAATTTAAGTCAGTTGTTGTCAGTTAACAGCCAGTTATAGTTGCCAGTTGCAGTTGTCAGATACCCAAAAGGACTCACTAAGAACTAGAAGCCTACCTTTGCTCTATTGTAAGAATTTAGTTTAGATCAAGAACAGTGTTCTTTCATTAGATAGGAAAATTATAACTAATCAGAGTTTTTTCTAAATGTTGGGTTTCTACCCTACAGTATTGATTTAACTTTCGTGGTGATTGAGTTATTTTTGTTTATTGGAAATTAGTGTTTTATATTTTTTAATCATTTTGCTCATTATTAAATATTTTATTAACTTACAAAAATTATAAACAAAAATACCACGTATTGGTTAAAGACTGCGAGCAGAAAAAAACAGTTCATAAAAATAAAATCAGAAACTAGCTTGCAGTCACCCCAGGCAGTCAGCAAACAAATAGTATAAAAAGCAGTCACGTCTCTTCAGACCCTGGTTCCTGGGATATCAAATCCAAATGAAGTATAAATTAACTCTCGATTTAAAACACAAAGTAGCAGTTTTATTCAGGTACACAATTGGCAAGCTTCATCAAGCCTATAACAGTCAAATCTAAAATGAGGCTTATATAAAAATTCAAAAATGTCAATCAACACAATTAATCAATTAGTGAAATAGCCCTTAAAGGCATCAGCTTCATAAGACATTTCATGAATCAACAAAAATTGAACAGATGCATTTTAAAATTCAACCATATCTAAACATATATATATATATATATATATATATATATATATATATATATATATATATATATACACACATACATAAAAAACAATTATTTATGCATATATATAAAAAAGGACATATATCGCTTACTTAAAAACAAATACATATATACTACATAAAAATATCATCATAAAAGGTTACGAGTCCTATTCATCAAAAATCACACTATATCTATTTTCTGTGTCTCCTATTTTTAAGGGCAGGTCTAAGAGGAACCCTATCATTGAGACCTGGGGGGATGTGTGCTTGTGTTTTTATAATCCATTTTGTCTCAGCATCTTCAGTATAATTCCTAACATCACCTCCTCTCATACTAGGTGTATTCACATGCAGCACTGAAAATAGAAACCTGTGCGTACTATCATTCTGTAAGACATGTTTAGATAATGCATTAACTTCAGATCTAACACAAATTTGATATAAGTGTTCTCTTATTCTTTCTTTCAACATCCTATCAGTTTTGCCGATATAAAATGATCGGCAGGATACACAGCTAGCAATATATACTACATGTCTAGTACTGCAGTTAGCGTTAATTTTGATAGGAAACACTTGTCCAGTGTTAGGATGTATAAAGACATTAATATCATTAATATAAATACAATAATTGCACTTGTAACAAGGTCGTGTACCTTCAAGACTTAAATTATTTCCATCTTGTTTATTGTTCGTAAAACACAATAACCTATGCAGGTTCTTTCTATTCTTATAAACAAAACATGGTTGTTCACCTGCATATCTCCTGACCTCAGTATCCAAAGTCAGTAGATCCCAATGCTTAACAATGACATCTTTGATACTATGCACATGTAATATATATTGCTAGCTGTGTATCCTGCCGATCATTTTATATCGGCAAAACTGATAGGTGATGTTAGGAATTATACTGAAGATGCTGAGACAAAATGGATTATAAAAACACAAGCACACATCCCCCCAGGTCTCAATGATAGGGTTCCTCTTAGACCTGCCCTTAAAAATAGGAGACACAGAAAATAGATATAGTGTGATTTTTGATGAATAGGACTCGTAACCTTTTATGATGATATTTTTATGTAGTATAAATGCATTTGTTTTTAAGTAAGCGATATATGTCCTTTTTTATATATATGCATATATAATTGTTTTTTATGTATGTGTGTATATATATATATATATATATATATATATATATGTTTAGATATGGTTGAATTTTAAAATGCATCTGTTCAATTTTTGTTGATTCATGAAATGTCTTATGAAGCTGATGCCTTTAAGGGGCTATTTCACTAATTGATTAATTGTGTTGATTGACATTTTATTAATTTTTTATATAAGCCTCATTTTAGATTTGACTGTTATAGTCTTGATGAAGCTTGATAGCGGAAACGCTTGCCAATTGTGTACCTGAATAAAACTGCTACTTTGTGTTTTAACTCGAGAGTGAATTTATACTTCATTTGGATTTGATATCCTAGGAACCAGGGTCTGAAGAGACGTGACTGCTTTTTATACTATTTGTTTGCTGACTGCCTGGGGTGACTGCGAGCTAGTTTCTGATTTTATTTTTATGAACTGTTTTTTTCTGCTCGCAGTCTTTAACCAATACGTGGTATTTTTGTTTATAATTTTCGTTTGTTACATTTGTTATACATACCACGGTGGTACCATGGCGGAACTAACAATGAATCAATCTGAAGTTAATTTGGAACTTCCCTATAAACCAGAGAATTCTACTTTAAGGAAACCACCGCTTGAACGACTTCAACGTAGTCTTGATGTTAATATCAACCCACTGATTGGCTGTGAGTTTGCTGTAAGTGAGGGAAGCGCAGTACTGAATGGTGATGACTCTGAAAGACTGGACTCGGCGTTGAGTGCGCTCGAGTTTGAGTTGTTGAAACTTAAACGCCTACAAATGCAGCATTTCCACTTCGAAGTATGTATCAACAAGAGACTTATACCACGAGGATTAAGGGTACTCAAGATGCCGACTACTGGGAATAGATATCCTGAACTTTTAAGTCGGTGGCAACAACTAAATATAGAGGTGAGCATTAGTTACATGAAACTTATGAATGAGTTTTTTATGCCTGAGGAATGCTCACTTCAAGACTCTATCAGGAAAAAACAGATTGACTTGTATAATGACTTTACTAGAAGCGTTGTTGATCCACGCTTGGATTATTTAATGGATAATGTTGGTTTGTTTGAAAAAAGGTTATTAGAGCAAAAAAAGCATAAATTGATTAGGGATAATAATGACTTTTTAAGTGGCCAAGTCTTCACTTGGCCTAGGAATAGTTTTAGTGAACGAACAGGTGCTCGTAATAGATTTAATAGACCATCAGAGCACAACAATAATGATAGGAATGATAACAGGAATGATGCTGTTGTTGTTAACTCATCGTCTGCGATTAACACAAATGAAAGCAATGTTTGTATCACAGATGTGAATAATGATAGCTTGTTCGTTATGAATTCTGAGAGAATAACTAACGCTAGACAGGAAGAATCAGTTAATGATTTAAATGGTTCTATTGTTACACGTAAGAACGCGGACCCAGTAGATAGACCTGAACAAACACAGGTGGTTCGTAGCAAAGTACGTAATGTACAGAGTAATGTGAATAGGGAGGGGGAGGTTTTTACCCCTTTCCCTATAGCAGAGAATTACAGGAAGAGCCGGGGTTGATCCATGAGTAGAGGGAGGCAGAAGAGGAAAGCTCAGAGCAGCGATATGAGAGAACCAACCCTGAAAAAAATGTGGGAGAGACTGACATAGTTATTAATTTATCTCATAGACCACTCAGTAAATATGAAATTGAGGTCTTAAATAAAGGCCTGTCCTTCATCCCTTTGAGACGAAGTTGTATTACTGATACAATTTTAGATATTAAGTTGTTTGTGAGAAACTTACAATTGAAAATAATGTTTTCTGGAGGTGTGGTTGAGAGTATGGATAGGCAGTTTAGGAATCCGAGTTTAATAATACCTAATTTACAGCCCTCACTAGAAATTTTTGATAAGATGGTAGAGAAAGATATATATTTGTTAGACAATAAGAATATACATTTATCCAAGAAAAATCTAAGTATAAGACAGGATAAAGCCTTACAAGATTTATTGAATGATGGCAATATATCAATTAGGCCAGCTGACAAGGGTGGACCTATAGTCGTCCTTGATAGGTTGGCCTATAATAATAGCATGACTGAGATGTTAAAAGATACACGGTATTACAAATTTATTACAATTTTGGATGTCCAGCAAGTTATATCTAGAGTTTAAAGTGACCTTGAGGACATGTATAAGTTGGGCATAATTGATTATCAGTTATTTAGTTATTTTTTTGTAGAGAATCCCACTATTCTTATTATTCATGGATTGCCCAAGGTTCATAAAGATTCCTTTAAACCCCCAATGAGACCGATTGCTGCCGGTCGAGGATGGGTGACTGAGCATTTATCTGTGTACATAGAAAAAATTTTAAGACCATATGTCAACGTTAATAAGTTTATACTCAGAGATTCAAAGGAATTTTTGTTAGATTTCTATGAAGTAGTTGGGAACTATGATCGTGACTCAAGTTTGCTATTGGTCATGATGGATGTGAATTCATTGTTTACTAATATTCCGAATGGTAAAGGCATTGAGAGCATTAATAAATATTTGAGTGTACATTCGAACCTAGTACCCACTAGGGTGGATTTTCTTTGCACTCTGCTGGAAATCATTCTGGAAAGTAACATTTTTTTGTTTAATAATGACTTTATTGCTCAAAAGGATGGCGTAGCTATGGGCACTTCATGTGCCAATAGCTACGCCAATCTGGTTATGGCCTTATGGGAAGAAGAAAGATTATGTTGTCTTGATTTATTTCGGAGACATGTCTTGTTTTATAGACGCTTCGTGGATTATTTGTTTTTTCTGTGGGATGGCTGTTTGAGTGATTTACTAGTGTTTGAGGAACAAGTCAATATGCTTACTCCTTATTTAAAATTTTCTATGAACTATTCGAATCAGAACATCTCTTTTTTAGATGTGAATATATGGCGGTTACCGAATGGTGACTTTAATACAGGGGTGCATAGAAAGTCTTGTTATAAGAATACGTTTTTACATAGAGACAGTATGCACCCAGGTTATATTTTTTCCAATATCCTTAAAGGGCAGGGGATTAGGGCTTCTAGATTGAACCCACGTCCAGAAGAATTTGAGAAAGAACTGGGTGATTTAGCTGTTAGGTTCAGTGAGAGGAATTACAGACCTGTAGAAATTGAGAGAGCGTTTACTCAAGTCAGGGACCATAGGCAAGGAAGGGCATGCCCTATATTTTCGGAGACAGGGTTGCAAGTTTATAGAATGAATTCTGAAGGGACCCTGGTCAACAATGATAGCAATAAGAACCAGCAGAGGTTAACTTTGTTTTATACACAGGATGTGCATAGTATCAAAGATGTCATTGTTAAGCATTGGGATCTACTGACTTTGGATCCCGAGGTCAAGAGATATGCAGGTGAACAACCGTGTTTTGTTTATAAGAATAGAAAGAACCTGCATAGGTTATTGTGTTTTACGAACAATAAACAAGATAGAAATAATTTAAGTATTGAAGGTACACGACCTTGTTACAAGTGCAATTATTGTATTTATATTAATGATATTAATGTCTTTATACATCCTAACACTGGACAAGTGTTTCCTATCAAAATTAACGCTAACTGCAGTACTAGACATGTAGTATATATTGCTAGCTGTGTATCCTGCCGATCATTTTATATCGGCAAAACTGATAGGATGTTGAAAGAAAGAATAAGAGAACACTTATATCAAATTCGTGTTAGATCTGAAGTTAATGCATTATCTAAACATGTCTTACAGAATGATAGTATGCACAGGTTTCTATTTTCAGTGCTGCATGTGAATACACCTCGTATGAGAGGAGGTGATGTTAGGAATTATACTGAAGATGCTGAGACAAAATGGATTAGAAAAACACAAGCACACATCCCCCCAGGTCTCAATGATAGGGTTCCTCTTAGACCTGCCCTTAAAAATAGGAGACACAGAAAATAGATATAGTGTGATTTTTGATGAATAGGACTCATAACCTTTCATGATGATATTTTTATGTAGTATAAATGTATTTGTTTTTAAGTAAGCGATATATGTCCTTTTTTATATATATGCATATATAATTGTTTTTTATGTATGTGTGTGTATATATATATATATATATATATATATATATATATATATATATATATATATATGTTTAGATATGGTTGAATTTTAAAATGCATCTGTTCAATTTTTGTTGATTCATGAAATGTCTTATGAAGCTGATGCCTTTAAGGGGCTATTTCACTAATTGATTAATTGTGTTGATTGACATTTTTTGAATTTTTTATATAAGCCTCATTTTAGATTTGGCTGCTATAGGCTTGATGAAGCTTGATAGCGAAAGCACTTGCCAATTGTGTACCTGAATAAAACTGCTATTTTGTGTTTTAAATCGAGAGTGAATTTATACTTCATTTGGATTTGATATCCCAGGAACCATGGTCTGAAGAGACGTGACCTTTTTTTTTATACTATTTGTTTGCTGACTGCCTGGGGTGACTGCGAGCTAGTTTCTGATTTTATTTTTATGAACTGTTATTTTATTAACTTACACTGTGGCTGGTCAATCAGTGTTTTCTTTAGGTATTTGAGAGTGCTTATACCGGCTTTGATACCATCCCAGGTCACTCTGAAAGTCTGACTTCTTTAGGTCATTTGCTATCATTTGTTTTAATATCTAATTTTTATAACTGGACACACCTTTAAAAGGGCATGTAGACTATCTTTGACTGGTGGCAGCATGCTATTGTGTTAATTTTGGGAAGGGACAGAGCTGGAAATTTGTGTCAGGCTTTCCCAGAAGTGTTTGGATGTGTGAGATTTAATTTATTTAAGTGTGAGTGTATAAGAGGTCTTAAACGGGGGCAAATTTCCCTGAAGTATGTAATAAGGAATTATATTCAGACAGAAAGAAGTATACAGTCCATTCCCACGTTATAAAGCATGTTCCTGTTGTGCTGTTAGGGAAAATTGTGAAATATTACTCTTAAGTGACAGTCTCCTATTGGAGTCAGTAGTGAGGATTGAAGTTACTTAGTTACTGACCCAGGATACTAAGGGATGTCACATTATTGTTGGCAGTCCAGTGGGTTATTGTCTGGACATCACACTATTCAACATTAAAAAGGGGTAAGAGAGAAGGGGGAAGATAAAGAGATGAAGAGAGACTTATCAGGGTTTGGTGGTATGAGACATTAATGCACATCTTTATTGTGCGTCTTCATTATTAATCTGTCATTTTTAACATTAACTGATGGCTGTGTGATCAAGAAAGAGTAGGAAAGGAAAAGTGTGATTAAGGCATGAGTAGAATAAGGGTGATTTCATAATTCTGCCTTACGGGGATTGATCTCTGTTCCATTGCTTTTTTTAGGCAATATTCAACATATGGTCACAAAAGGTTGTAATTGGATATAACTTAAGATGTATGTATTTAAACATATCATAGAATTATAACATCAGATTAAGAAGTAATCTGGCATGTATCTGGAATCAAACCTTTTATGCTGTGGCCTAAAAACTATCTTCAGACAAATGACTTATGTTAACAATCCACAAAGTAACTTGCACTTTATTACATGTAGCAGTATAACAACTGTATACTAACTGTTGCAAAATAGGGCCTGTATTCTGCCTTTACTCTGTACCCTATAGTGCAGTATGTTTAAGCACCTTTATATGAAGATGATTGTATTACTTCAGTTGATGGCAACAACTCAACAGTTTTTGACATAAGACACGAACCGACATTCATCGTTACTTGGCACTGGTGTGTGATGCCAAACTCTGCTCAAATGATGATGACAAGAAGTGAAGGCTTTTTGATGGGACACACCTAGTCATGTGTATTGTGTCTGATTCTATTCTTAACCATATTATGTGTCAAAATGGGGTTGATGGGAAAGTTGTGAAAATGAGGGGGCAAGTAGAGGGGAGGACACAGAAGAAAGAATACAAGAATTTGCAGGAGGTTAGTGGGAGAAAAATCATTGCTATCCACTTCTTCGCAACATAAATGTAGAACTGCAGAAGACTGTGCTGCATTTGGAATGTTACCACCCCAAGGATGGGTGACAGCAATAGAATATGTCAGGGAGCCAACTGGATCAATTCAAGTGTGCCAAGAAGACACATAGGTGAATTGAAGATTTATGCATTGGGTGCTTTTCTGGGATGGGTCAAGTACCTTTTCTTTCACAGATAGGAATGTTGCAGATGAGACTTCAGAATATGAGGATCAGGTAGGTCAGGTAGGTGAGGAATTAGGTGCTGACATAATATAAGCCAGACAGGGATGGTGATGGACACAATATGCTGGGGGCCAACATGCTTGAGGATAGGTAGGGGACATTACAGGTGCACTCACATCAAGCATGAGAACAATCAGAATCTAGTCCTTACCCACAGAATTGTCATCACTGTCCCCAGCTTCAGTTCCCTGTGTCAGTGCTCAATGTGGCACCATCTATGCAATATGCAAAAGCACCTTCTCCACACATCTGATTCAGGCACTGAGGCCCCTTTCCATAATATCCTGAACCAGACCGATCAGTCTTGCCAGATGACAAAATTACCATCTGCACTATTACTACTCCTGGAAAGTACCACTACTCCAGTAGTTGGGGCAGAATTACTTGACACAGATGGAGCAAGTAGAGCAGGGGATGGGGAGGCAGCAGTGACAGGTTGTGACCTTGAGGAGGTAGGTGTCAGTGTGTCAATGCTGCAACCTGTGGCGGGTTGGCAGGCCAAGCAGCAGTGGTTGTTGGTCTACCTCGCTGAGCTGATTTGCATTTTTTAAGCATAAATGCATGACAACCGAACAATATTAAGCCATTGAAACCCCCCCAAAATAATAATAATAATAATAATAATAATAAAAAGAGAGATATAAGGGGTGGGGTGAGACACTAAAAGAGAGAGAATTAGATCCATGACATGTTACATAATTTTATTGTTACAATAAATACACATTTATGATTATCTAGTCTCTACACCTTTGCAACACCCAGATATAATGGGAAGGAATTATTGTGTTGCACCATTAATCAATTAAACTCCTATGATATGAGAAATACAAGAATTTATGTGAGTATGGCCATATTGCATAGATGCTTTCCAACATGATACTATAAGTTACGCAAATGGAATTAATGCACATTATTATTGCATTTAACATTGTAAAAATAATACATTTTGAAGTAGAGTCTTGGCTGTGCACTCCATTCCCTTATCATTGACTGTTGAATGATCAGTAGACTTATACAACTGAGGGGTGTCAGCAGTTCTAAACTCATCCTTCTGTTGGCTAAGAAGGTACTACTTGCGCCATTTCAGGTCACTGTGGTGGTGACAACATTGCTCCCCATTGTGTGGGATGTTGGTAGCAGTGGAGACAGCCTTGGCTCTACTGTTCTAATCTTTAGCCTTATCCTGAAACACAGAATAGTTCACCTGCAGTAGCCAACAGCTTTAGCAGTTCACGAGGAGTACCATAAATATACTGGAATCTTCAACACCCCACCTATGTGATCTAAATTTAGCAGCATAATGTCCATCACCAGCCATGTCTGCAGAGGTCAAGCAATAACTATATGTCTGAACTGACACCAAATTCAGCCTCTCACATTTAACAGCCAGTGCACAAAGATGCACAACCATGCCAACTGCGTTTTCAGGATGGAAAGTAGAGAGATACATTGATAGAAAAAAAAATGCAGGGATGTCATCAAAAAGCAATGAAGGCATGGCAGTGAAATTTGACATTTGTGATGTTCAACCTATTGTCACTTATTTCAGTGATCAACAATAAAAAGCTTAATGGCTTGACTTGTAAGCTTTGATATCATTGGAAGGCTAAAGAGGACAGTTTGTACTACTGAAGGCTACTAAAATTATATTTGTCATTTTTCCCCTTCAACATTGAAGCGGGTTTGTACTCTGGAGTAACATGCAACTGGGAAAGGAAAAAAATATTTAAAAAATAATTTAAAACAAAAAAGACAAACATAACATAATTGCATTCATCAGCAGTTATACTATAAGCAGGAAACATGCATCATTTTCACATCTGCTTTATTCAGTACTAGGAGTGTGTAGGCTATACATCCTCAACATGTCATGTTGTATCAATGCCTCACATTACACACAGACTATTACAAGACAGGTGTGGCACAGTACAGAAAATTAGTCAGGACACATATTGTTCCTCTAACAATTACTTCTTCATCTCATAAATTATTATAAGTATTTACATACAGTATATTTTACATACCTGACCACATTACTCATGTAAATCCTTTGCTGTTATAATAATTTACAACGTGTCATATGATGCAGTTATCCCTAGCTACTCCTGTTATTAATAATAATAACAAATGACTATACAACTATAACACTTTTGCAACATCAACTGACATGAAGTACATGTAAGATATCACATACTTTAGTTTATGCATTTCATATACAGTGTATTATTATTCTGTAGTTATTCTACATCCAGTTTAAACAAAAAAATATTTGTGAGGTGGATTCAAGCCCTGCATTATCTGTCCTCTGTTTCTAAACTCATTGCATTTACATTTGTGCTACTATGATATTTACGTGTAATGTAGAATTTTGTTACTGTTCAGACTGCTTATCAAAGTGCACCTCTACCACTCAAAAAAACACTAATGATGGCATTGCAAATTAAATTTCTTAGTTTGTACCTTGGGCAGTGGACCCTCATGCATTGCCACATAATGCTGTCAGTCCATAGTACACTTTGCCAAAATGCATACAAAGGATGAACACAATAAAAAACATAAAAAATGTAAATATTAGCAGCCAGACTGCAATAATAATGAAAATGCTGGATTGAGAGCTTTCATTACTTTGTTTGCCTTACAACCTGATAAAATGTTTACACAATATGCATTGACTCTCTCAAACACCACACTATCTGGATTTGAACCCTCAGTTCTGTGCAGTAACAACACACACTCTGCTGTTTCTTATCCCTCTTTCCACCAACTCAGGCATAGAGTAGGAATCAGAAAATGTACATCCTATAGATATCTGACTTAGCAGACCATCAAATTACAGGTCCACCAGAAGAAAGATAAGAAACTTTTCCTTTCTTATTTGCTTGAGCAAGTATAGAAGAATGTGATGTTGACAGCAAATTTAGGTTAATATCAGCCTACACAATATTACTGAAAGATTGTCAACACTGCACCTCTTTCTTCTCTTTATTTTCTGAGCATCCTTCCCTTCTCTCAACTTAACTAACAGAAATGCAATCTCATGTGCATTTCTTTGCATCTTTGTTTCAGTATATAGTTGATTAGCATTGCATAACAATGTGTAACTAGAGGATGGAGAATGTAGTGTTATTTATTTTTTTTATTTAACATTTGTTTATCCTGGAAGTCCGACTGAGACAGAGCCCATTTTCATCAGAGGTACAGGGAGATATGCTCCAGATGCATGTCTTTGGACTGTAGGAAGAAACCAGAGTACCCAAAAGAAACCGACACAAATGCAGGGAGGACATGCAGACTCTGCACAGAAGGCACCCCGGGTGAGAATTGAGCCAGAGAACCTCTTGCTCTCCAGCGACAATGCTAACCTCTGCACCACTGAATGTTAATGTTATTAACACATAGGTCTCAACCTGCTAAGAGGCCAATGTGGAACACAGACCATTGCAATGTGTGACAAACAGTCAAAATGTGGAACACCCCATTTTCGCACTGCTCGAAAAGCGTACCATTACCATAGCCATGGCCTTTCAACCAAAATATATGTGAATGTGAATGCCATCTTTAAAATACTGTTCTCTTTCTACTATTTTGTGCTGACAGCCCTCTGTACTTTCCAGAATTCCACGCAAGTAAAAGTCATGTACACTTTGTCTATGTGATACATAAACAAACAAGGAGGAACCAGGTCTTAGCTCTTTTGTTGAGAGGCCTTGAGAGAATGGCAGTTGGCGACCTCTTTCCAATGCTCTCTTATAGCAATGCACATCCCAGGGAAATCCAGTGTGACAGCAGACAGACTCAGCAGAGCGATCCACAAATGAAACTAACATTTATGGAACAAAGACAGGGCGTGGAGACAATGGAAAAATGCAATGAAACCTTGCACCTAATGTTCCTCGGTCTCAGGAAAAAAACAGAAGTGCAGTTAATTCTGCTAAGCTCATCTACATAAAAGAAAATAGGCAGTCATCTTCTCCTTAATACTTCTCGAAAACAGTAAAACTGTTAACTGGACAGATCACAGACACAAAAGGACATGAATCATTATGAATAATAAGGGCTGTTAAAAGATATGCTAGAGTACATTATGAATCCTTTTTACTGTACTCTGAAATTCTGTGGAAAGTAACATAGCTGTGACAAAATACTGACTTAGCATTTTTAAAACAGAATTCACTTATATAACTTAGGCTGTTAACTAATGCTCCAGCTTAATAAAGGTGTGTCTGCTTTGCATTTGTGGAAGAAATGTCAGAGGAAGGAAAAAGTTGTGCATTTTCAGATGGCAAGAGAAACTTTTCGATACTACAATTGAATTGATTCATTTCTCCATATAGCCCTACTGGTCAGATGACCTGTAGCAGGAAATAATTTACTGATGACCTTGAGTATTATTTTTTGGTGGATGGTACCCATTGCTAGATCACAGTCTTAAAGGATCAATATGGTTAACAAATTCTAGTAGTTAGCAGCACAAATTATACACCTGTGAATAAAACAGCAAAACTAAATGTTCATACATACTTTGTTGCATAGAGTAAAACTATACATGTTAGACAGGAAGGATTAGCAGAAATGTTTAAAAGTAAGGGAAGAACTGAATGACAGTGTGTCTTTTGGCGTCTGTATACTAATGCTGGGATAAAGTAATCGGCATTTGTAATTCTGTCTGCAGAGAATGTAGTGCATGTACTAAAACCTAACTGCAAAGCCGTTGGAGGTCAGCAGTCCTTTACCCCCAATGTATCTTGAACAGATTTCCTAATGAATGGAAGTGAAACATTTATTGCAAAAACCTTTCTGACAAATTGACACTACCAGCAATCATAACATCGTTGTGACTACTCCATGCCTAAACATAACGTTTCATGGCAAGTAAGTTAGCCATTCACTTTGCGTAGTTTCCTGCACTGTGTCTCAGTCCTAATAAGGTTATATGCTGCTTGATTGGACTTGAACTATCTCGCTGTCATAAGTATTCTTGTGTTGTCTCACTATTCTTGAATCTACTGCCTACCTGCTGTAACAGCATTCTTACTATCTTTGTATTTTTTAATAAGACTAATGAAAGTTTCAAGTGCATGCTCACTGAGGTTGTGTAAAAGCTCTAACTAGATGCGAACCAGCCCTGATTGAGGAAAACTGCAGAGGACCCACAGCAACTGGTTGCCACCCTGAGTGTACTTCTCAAGCAAAAACCCTGAATCCTGTGCTGGACTGTTTCTACAACTATTAGGTCAAACAGCCATGTTTTAGGATATCTGCAGAGGACCTACAGCAACTAAGATGAAACAGCCCTGATTGAGGAAAACTGCAGAGGACCCACAGCAACTAGTGGGCACCCTGAGTGTACTTTCCAAGCAAAGACCCTGAAACTGTGCTACTTAACTGTTTCTGCAATAAATAGGTTAAACATTCCTAATTAAGGAAAACTGCAATGGACCCACAGCAACTGGTTGCCACCTTGAGTGTACTTCCCAAGCAAAAACCATGAATCCTGTGCTCCTGGACTGTTTCTACAACTATTAGGTCAAACAGCCATGTTTTAGGATATCTGCAGAGGACCTACAGCAACTAGTGGGTACCCTTAGTGTACGTCCCAAGCAAAGACCTTGAAATTTGTGCTCCTTGACTGTTTCTGTAACTACTATATGCTTATACACATAAAACTCCATTATATAGTTACATCCTACCTCCTGTTTTTGGTTAATTGCATATCCCATGAGTGTCAATTCTACCCCTACTAAGCTGTTCAATTCCCACTATTGCCAATCTCTCTGCTCGAAACTGCAGCTTCTAGTCTCTCCAGCATATCACAATAACTCCCAAATAGTAATGCTAAAAAGCTAATCTGAAGACAGTTGAATTAACTTTCTAAGACATTTAGACCGGGGAAATACTAGTCTGACTGATTGTTTCTAGAGCTTCTTGCTTGAAAGATGTATGTGGTTCTTAGCACTCTGTTCACCCTGTGGGCTCAGTCCGCTCCTCTACCCTATCCCATTCCCACCCACCCCCATTTCAATTTGATTTATACCCATTGACCACTCTTTACCATTACCTTAAGCCACCTTCCACCACCCCTTTTACCTATCAAACTCCACTGCGCTAACTGCCTCTTAAAAGACCTACTGCTAACCTCCCCTAGTATCAAATTAATTTACCAACTCCATCTTATTTAATTAAACATGATCCCATCAACAGGGAAATCCATTCTAAAACTTCTTACCTATGTATTCACCATAACTATCATACTCTTCCTCTCAGCCTTAACCCGCTATCATGCCCATCTTCATCTACATCTCACTAGTTCCAGTCACAAACAGACCTCATCCCTAAATAGTTATTTAGCCCCACTAAACATTCTATGTACTCCACATGTCCTCCAACCTTCCCCCACCAATAATCACCATCATAAACTGCTTCCATCAACTAGTATGTCCCACAACTATCTGATATGCACTAAAATCATCATTAAACTCAACAAACTCTACCAATCTATACTAAAAAATTGACAAGCTGTGGAGACATACACCCCAATCCAGGTCCAACCTCAAAAAGCATGCCAAATTCTAATCTAACCTACTCTCTTCTCCATAGGCATAAAACATCTCTTCTCATTCTCAACCTAAATATGAGAAGTATCCTCAATAAGATCCATGACCTACATGTCCTACTAGCTCTGTATAAGCCAGACATTCTCCTTCTAACTGAGACCTGGCTAAACCCTGATATTCACAATTAAGAAATTACAGATCCTGGGTATAATATCTAATGTAAGGACAGAGTAAAAAAAGGGGAGGGGGTGTAGCTATAATGTACAGGAATCACCTTATCCTCGAACAACTTGATATCACCATCCCAGATCGCAATAATGCTAAATTCATTCTAACTAAATTCAAATTGAACCCCAACAAAATATATTAATATCACAGGAGGCTACATTCCCCCTGGAAACAATATTTCAATTATGGAAAACCTACTAGAATGGATCTCAAACTCTCTACCTCAAGAAAGCATCATATTAGGTGACTTTAACATAGATTGGCTCAGCTGTACTAGTCAGAATCCAACCACTCATATTAACCTACATGGATTTTCCCAAGTCATTGCATCCCCTACTAGAAATGACAAAATAACTAAATGCCAGTCCATTCTGGACTGGATACTTACATCCCATCCTTCCCTTGCAGCCCAAGCTGGATGTCTACCAGACTTACTCAGTGACCACCGACCAAAATATCTACTAAGAACCAAAACTCCACATATGAGTCAAGTAACACATAAAGAAGACAGGAACAAAAAGAACTTTAACCCCAGTGCCTTTAATAATGACCTAAATAGTTGCAACTGGACCCCTTTAAAACAACTATCACTTGATGATGCAGTGCAACACTTTAATTCAACCTTCCTAAACATTGTTAACCACCATGCTCCCCCCCGAACCATCAGAATAAAAACTACACATGCCCCCTGGTTAACTAAGCCCACCAAAGCAATTCTTAAAGAAAGGAACAATACATGTGATCAATATCACAAAAACAAAACCCAAATAGTAAAGCAGAAATACTTAGAACTGTGCAACAAGGCCAAGAAACTCATCAAAATAGACAAAAAACAACTATTCCCAAAACCTACAAGAAAAACATGCCAAAACTCCCCAAAAATTCTGGGCTGCAATCAATTCGGTATTGCGGCCTGGGAAAACTACTACCCCCACACCCAAAACTGGTAACATTCACAGTAATATTCCCACACAGTTTAACAAATACTTTACTGAGACTATCCAGGCCCTAGCTAATAATCAAATTAACACCACTCATCCAACCCCAGCAGAGACACCAACCATAATAGTAACACAAACTAGCGACTCACACTTTAGCTTTCAACCAGTATCTATCAAAACTATCCTAAAATTTCTCCAAAAGCTCAAACCTACCACCCTAGCTGCAGACAACATACCTGCAGATTATTTCCAAATAGCAGCAACTGCTATTGTCTATCCTGTCACTATTCTCATCAACAGATCAATCACTGAGTGCAAAATACCCCAGCTATGGAAAACGTCCCATATAATCCCACTACACAAAGGAGGCAACTCCTTTGAACTCAATAACTATCGCCCCATTGCTATCGTACTGCCCTTATCCAAAATCCTACAGAGGGTCTTACACACTCAACTTATGAATTACCTCCTTGAAAACAAACTGCTATCCAAAAACCAGCATGGCTTCAGACCTTTCCACAGTACATCCACTGCACTTATTTGTTTCACCAATACCATTAATTATCATAGAAATCAAGGACAACTTGTCTCAGCCATATTTTTAGATTTAGCAAAAGCTTTTGACATGGTCAACCACAGGAGACTCCTCAACTTACTCTCTACCCTTAACCTCAGTACCTCCTCCATCACATGGTTTAAGAGCTATCTGTCAGGTCAGCATCAGGTGGTAAAATGGCAAAACCAACTATCACCCCTACTACCAGTGTCCTTAGGTGTACCCCAAGGGTCTATCCTAGGTCCATTACTCTTCACTCTATTCACCAATCAACTCCCATCCTCCACCCCCAGGACCACTGTTATTCAGTATGCTGTTGACACCACTATCATATGTGCAGTCACCATTCCAGACCTCCTTCTCTCACAAACACAAAATGCTTTCTCACTAGCAGAAACCTGATTCTCTAACCATGAGCTTATTCTCAACCCTAATAAAGCTAAACTACTACTTTTTTCTTCCCATAAAACCGCACATCTAGCTGTCAATTTCTCAATAATCTCTAACAACAAAACTGTAATTATCCCAACTACCCACAACAAACTTTTAGGCATTGAAATTGATAACAACACTAAATTTGACATCCACACTGCCCAAACCATCAAGAAAGTACATAAAAAAAAATGTCTGCTCTATCGTAACAGACAATTTCTCTCTAAACAATCTAGAATCACAGTAGCCAGGACACATCTATGATCCCTTCTCTATGCTTCCCCAGTACTAACCAACCTTTGAAAATCTGATCTTACCATGCTAGAATCCTGTTGCAACAAGATAGCTAGATTTGCCACTGAATCTACATATAAAATACATCACTGTATCACCCTTAAAAAACTAAACTGGTTAGAACTCCCTCGACTACTGCAACTCAATCAACTGTCTCTAGCACATAAGCTATACCACCACCCAGACAATGTCCCAGCCCTCCAACATCTTATACAACCTTACACCACAAAAATAATTTTGAGATCTAATACCTTAACCTTCTTGAGGTAACCAATTACAAAAATGAAGCAGGGAAATCTCTCTATAGCTACTGCATCTCCAAACTATGGAACTCTCTACCAGCCACCCTCACATCCAATACCTCCACTCCTCAATTTAAAAACCTCCTCATAACCCATCTTTCTAACAAATGGCTATGCTCCTGTAACACCCCTGGGTATAGACAAAGATACTAAAAATTACTCTTCTCATCAAGTTTCTAATTTGTAATGCTATCTTTTGAAAGCATTACAACTTTATAAAGTTACTGAATTTCTAAGAAATGGATCCATAGTTAATACTAAACTACTATGTAAAAATGTCCTAGGAAGTATAATCACATAGTACTGTAGATTCTTATTAATCCTTCTATATTTGCTTTGTATACTACAGTATTGTTTGTATGTTACTGCATTGTATGTAAAATGGAGCTTTTCTCCTCAGGCCTCCACTGTAAATGGACATGTGTCAAGTCGGACTTTCCCGGTCACAAATGTAAAATAAAAATAATAAATAAGTTTGCTGGTTAAGCACTTTCATCTGTATAATTACACAGACAAAAGCACTTAACCAGTAAACTTGTTTTACCTGTAGTTGTATATGAAAGCGCTTAAGTGGAGCAACAGCTGCACAATTCGGAACAGCAGAACAGTGGGCTTAATCGAACACAAATGCGGAGCGTTCCGCACAATCCGGAACACTTGGCTGCCCAGTATTAAGGTTGTTTTCAAGCTCAATCAAGGTGCCTCCACACTTTTTTTAAGTCTAGTCTCCATGGCACACCCACTTAAGAGTCTCTTGAGTATTGTTTGTAGCTGTACTCAGAGTAATCATTAACACTTGAAAGCTATTAGCAGCTAGCAATTGTCATTGCTCCTTACTGCAGTCCTAGGGTGTGTGCATGCAATTATGTAGCTCTTTACAGGATGTTTATGTTCCCTACACAAAGTGAGAATGTTGGTATTCAGAAATGCTAATGATTTAATGCCTCATTTGCATCTTCACAGTGCTCAGAGGTCTAAATCTACACTATATAAAGGCAATCATGTAGCCAGGAAAGTTGAAGGAGAGACGACTGTTTTGTTACAGACAGACAGTTACTGGTATTTACTTAGAGGAAAATTTTCTATAAATTACAGCATTTTTTCCTAAGGTATGTTTGTCTTCTTCATACATTGCTTACATTTTCATTTCAATATGCAATAGAAAATGTTTTAATCTGTATGCATTTTTTTGCTCACTGTTGACATAGTCAAAGTATGGCAGTTCTTGTTTTCAAAGTTTTTTAAGGAATAGTATAGCTAAATCACAGTGTTATGTTACCATTTGCTCTTGGAATGTCACCATTTATTGCAGACAAGTGTATTCTCTTTATTAACAACTTCAAGCTGTTATACATGTTTCGCTAAAAGAGTTATTAGGTTTCTCAGATATCCTGGGGCGACCTCCACAACAGTAGAGAGACCAATGAAAATTGATTGGCATTTCTACTTTGATTTCTTGCCCATTTATTGATAATGCTGCCATCCAGTAGTCAGTTACAAAACTACTGTCCTCATTACAGAAATATTAACAGAATAGATACAATGCTAATGTATTAATTTTTGGGGGAGGGGCTCCCTTAACTTGTGTATAGTCCTAAATTAATATTGTATGTTCAGTTTTTTGTGTTGACAGTAGGTACACTGATTTTATTTGAGGAGAATAATTTCTATGTGCTACAAATGTGTTTTGTCTTTTTTCTTTTTTATATCATACAGGATTATAGCACTCAGACCATCTGTCCCATGCAAACCACCATTCAGTGATACAGAGAATGAGGTCATTATTCAAGATTATGCCACCACAGAGCCTTCCTACTTGACAGATTCAGAAGCGATAGCCAATGAGGGGGCGTGGCTAGGATGTAGACTGGTTGGCAGCATCTTTTCCCAGCTCTGCACTCAAAAGATATTTCTGACAGGAATTTTTAAAAACTAGGTATTGTAGACAAACCTATTTTATTGAATTACTTCTACTAATATCACTAGAAGTCTACAGTGCAAAAAATTTGGCTTTAAACATTATTTTTCCTGTCAAAAACAAGAAGGAAGGTATCTGAATCTACTGAACATGAGCTTTTCTAAGCATACCACACAGGACCAGACGATGAAAAAGGAGATACAGTCTATATTAAATGCTATACAAGACTTGTCAGTGAAATTTGACAAAATGAATACCAAATTGGACACTTTTGAGGAGAGATCTACAAAACAAATACAGCACCTACAAGAAATAATGACGCAACAGAAGTCTCAAATAGCTGACATAGAGAGATCCTTAAATGATACTGAGGGCAGACTCTCAGAACAAGATCTTCAGCTACATTTTTTATCACAACAAAATGCTTCATTACAAAATAAAATAGAGGATCTAGAGAATAGGTCCAGACGAAATAACCTTTGTATCTATGGGCTACCAGAGAAAACAGAGGGAGATAACATGGTGACTTTCCTTACTACCTGGTTACCAGAAGTTTTAAAATTGCCTGAAGCTCTTTCTTATGGAATTGAAAGAGCCCACAGATCCTTAAGAGCTGCTTCATCAACCATCAAATCAAAAAATCACCCGAGATCAATAATAGTAAAGTTATTTCATCACAGGACAAGGAACTTATTTAAAAACAGCATGGTCAACTTCTCCAGTTAAATACAAAGACAACATAATCAGATTTGATAATGATTCTTCTGCTGGAGTTATAACTGCAAGAAAAGAATGTCTCCCTCTGATAAAGGAATTGAAAAAAAGGCAACTTAAAGTCCACTTGTTCCCTGCAAGAATAAAAATATTTTTTACTGAAGGTCCTAAAACTTTTGACACTCTGCAAGCAACAGTTTCTTATCTTTCAGCTAATAAAAGCTTGGATAATGTGGAAGAAATGGATTTCTCCCAATTTGGGGCTAAGCGTCACTTAGAAAAAAATGAATGGAGCACTGCTGACAAGAAGAAGAAGAAACGATAAAAGACATATGAAAAACACAAACATTATTGTCTTCTATTTGCTCTGTAAGGCAAAAAAGTTCTTTGAAAGCATTCATGCTTTACACGTGTCAGTCTTTGAAGCAATATAAATACAAGATAAGCAGGACATTTTATAACTAAAGCAAACAACCCTAAAGAAAGCAAGGTAACATATCTTTCTCTATTACACTGTAAATACTTACAGTCATGATTTTTCTAACTCTAAATGATATTTAGATAGTTCATTTATAAATTACCTGCCTTTTACTGCTAGTATAGAATATGATGTATTTACACTGACATATTAATGTGGTGTGTTTAAATGAGCATGATTCCTTTTTATATTATTTACACTAAGCTTCATGAAATATCTAAACTGATGTATTTAATTCACATAATAATATATAAAAACTGATAGTAATAACTGTCAAGAAGTGCATTGAAAAGTAATTATCTATTCTTTGATGCTGAAAGTGCCTTTTTGACTAACAAACAACTGTTTGGCTTGTATATCTGCCCTTAATGTTAAGAAAACTAATAGAAGTTTAATGAGCTGGTGTTCAGTTTAAAAAAGCCCTAAAAACTTCACTTACTCTGTTTTTGTCTTCCCGCCATGGACACGAGCTGGGAACTCTTATTTTACCACCCCTGAATGAAGGTTCTTCAGTTAGAATCCATTACAGTGTGTTAAACCTTCTAACAGCACAAAATGAAAGTAAACAGTCATGAGTGATGTCAGCACTAAAACAAGACAGTATGGGTGTGGTGTCAGCTCCTAAGCTACTTAAAGTAACCAGCACAATATTTATGAGATGGCAAAGTGCTTTTACAGTTTAACAAATATTAAAAGTACACTGACGTACCTAATGAATTTAGAAGGTATCAACACATACATGACGTTTTATTATATTGTAATATTTGTTATTCGTTTTGAAATGTACACATAAACAGCACACAAAGCTTAAAAAGAAGTATATCTCTTGGAAGAAACTGTATGAATAGTTAACACATACAGACTTTACTACAATCTTTTCTGATAAGATCACCCACGTAAATTACTATAATTTAACTTAATTTTATAAAAATTTAATATATTTAAGTCCTTGACTGGAACTATATAACATATTTGTAAACACACTGCAGCTAGTGTACTCAACCTTAAGGATAGTAAGTCAATTAAGGTTCATGAATGTAGCTATGTGTTATTAGGCATTTTAAGGGTAAAAAGGAGTTGCTGTTTAATTATCAAGATACTCTGTAAATATTAAATTGTTCAAGTAGCACAATCATTAAGCAGTAATGAGCAAGAAAAAATCTCAGACTTGCTTATGATATTGTTATATATATATATAGGAATGAACTGCTGAATTATAAGTATGCTTTTATTAAAGGCAAGTTATATTAATATTGAACATCTTCACTGAAAATGAATGATTGTGTAGAGACACAGTAACTCCCATTATATAACCAAGGCTAAAGAGATTGTCTTGTATGTCTAAATTGATCAGCCTTGAACCTTAGATTGCAAATAGACATGCAGTGTACTTTTACTTATAATACTGAATATATATTATATAACATCACAAACGCTAAAGCCATTGTCAGCTACATCTCATATCAATCAGCATTAAAATATGAATTGAATAGCATAGGCATTTACTAACATATTGCTGTTGGTACCTGATATGCATATAAGTAACAGGTCTAATTTCTGTCTATGAAAGTAAATACCAGGCTGTGTGCATTTGTTAATTATGAAACAAGAGTGTGCTATCTATTCTTTTCAATATCCTATAGGTATGTACTTGTTAGAGACACACACATGCTGCAAAGGTGCTAGTTATTGCATATTCATTGGTATATTTCTGACTGCAGTGTTATAAATATATGGTGTGGACCACTTGAGTTGAGAATATGTCTCTATATTGGGCATGTTCTCAGTTTGAACATTGTATATTATCTATAATATATTGAGTACCCTCACTAAATTCAAAGAAGCCACAATAGAAACAAATATTTATTAAAAATGGAGAATAGAAGGATGAAGAGAAAAATGAAGGAAAATGGTTGATGGTCATATAAAGTTATCTTTTCCTGTGTATGTAGAAGAGTTGACAGTAATAAGTACCAAACAATTGTGTTATAGCATATTTAAAGCCTACTTTGCTTCTCATATTTTCCAACCTTACAGTTATAACACTGCAGATAAATCCTGTACTATCATAAGGAGTATGAGTTGCTATTTGACATATGACATATGTGGTACACTAGCGATGAAATATGCCAGTGGCACTAATAAATATATAGGAATTGCTAAGAAATATAGTCTTAAACTATATAATACCAATGCCAAAAACAAATTAGTAGCATTCATACCACTAAAATATGACTTTTTGAATTAAAAGAAAACTATAAGATTACTGATAAATGACAATACAAATGTAACGTTATATTCATTGTTACGGATACTTTCTGATTTAATCAACTTGTGGCATGGTTAACTGATGCATATAATGCTTAACATTTTTTTATGTATGTATGCATATATGTGTGTATGTATGTATGTGTGTATATGTATATGTGTGTGTATGTGTATGTATGTATATGTATGTATATGTATATATATATATATATATATATATATATATATATATATATATATATATATATATATATAGGTAGACCATTACAATAAATTTGATACCTATGAATGCCACTCACACTATAAGGGAGATAGACAGCAAGCATATTAATTTTAAAATGCACAACCGTTATTGCTACACAAAAGATATATTAAAATAAAAGATTTTCCTTTACAATTTAAACAAAACCAAATAGTTAAGTATTAAATCTATGTATAGTTGCATTGCCTTAGTGTTTTATAAAATATTAAAAATAGATAAAGACTGTATTTAAGTAATCTGTAAAGACAAATACATGTATACCTAAAAGATATATAAGATACTTTTCATTATAAAACTACCATATGGCGGGGCCGGGGGAGGATGCTGAAATGCCGACTTAGAGAGATCGCTTGAATGATTAGATCATTCAAGGATGAGATGTTTTTTCTCATGGAGGGGTTTGGTGGTTGTTTATCTTATATTGTTCTCAGTTATGATCTTGTAATTTACTTTTATTGGGTGTCTATAATCTATTGTAATACTGTTGGAAGAAGAAAGAACAAGTCATTCTCTTCATGTACACACATCTACACATTGTTACGAGTATATGAATATGGATAAAAACAAAGCTAATATAAATCCAATTGCAAAATGTATATCTCTTAATGTAAATGGTTTAAATAACAGCTGCAAAAGGGGAAGTCTTTATAGATATTTAAAGCTATGTGAAGTGCAACTAGTATTTTTACAGGAAACACACCTTACACAGGAAGACATAAATAAAATAAACAATAAAAATTATACAATACTAGTAACTTCCACCTATAATCAGAAGTGAAGGGGAGTAGCAATTTTGTGGAAAAACACTACTTTAATGCCTAAAATCATAAACACGTTCCATGACAACTCAGGAATGTTTTGTCTAGTGACAATATCTATCAATGAAATGATATATACATTAGTGAATATTTATTGGATACCAGGACTAGGTGTTAGAGTGGCCAAACAACACTTAGAAGACATTGTAAAATATACCAAAGGCAATTTAATCATAGCTGGAGATTTCAATTGCATTATAAAAGAAACTGACACAAATACTAAAACTACACGTAAGAGATCGCCTTTAACAAAGCTGTTATCTGAGTTTGTTGAAACTTTTAATATAGTTGACATAAATGAGTATGCTATCCCAGATTCACTATTCTTTACACATTTTTCCCATAGGCATAATACATACTCTAGAATAGATAGAGTGTACATAGCAAGGATTTAACCTCTAAATTAAATAAAGACAATTTCATGTCCATTTTCGGACCATAACACCATAACATTTGAGATAGACTTATGTTTCAAAAGAAGGATATCAGTAACAAGAATACCATCTTACATAACAAATCTCACAGATTTTAAGGAATTTTATATTAAAGAGACACAAAAATTCCTAGATATCAATCTTACAAAAGATGTATCTGAAATATATATATGGGATGCATTGAAAGCATACCTATATGGAAGACCGGTGGGATGGTATAAAAATAAACAAAAACAGTGGAATATGGAATTAATGGAATTACAGTCAAAAGTAGATAATTTAAAGCTTGATATTCAAAATGGAAACACCAACTTAATAAAAGAACTAGAAGATACTAATAAAAAATACTCAGAGATGCTACACCACAAAACAATGATCAACTTAGAAAAAATTAAACTATGTTACTATTCAATCAACCCTAAAAACCAACGAAGAATAGCAAATAGGACTAAAAAGATTATTAAAACAAATCAAATCAAGGAAATACATAATATAGAAACCAAAAAGAAAGTATCTGATTTAGAAGGAATACTAGAAGCTTTTAGGCTATTTTTTCATAAACTTAATAATCAAAATGAGAAAACAGAAACACATTCAGTATTGAAAGCTTTCTCAAAAACAATGTTAAAGTTAGGTTATTAGAGGAGCAGGTACAACTAATAGATAAACAAATAACAATGACAGAACTTAAAGCTGAAGTAAATAAGCTAAAATTAAATAAAGCTCCAGGTATAGATAATATCACCCCAGAAATGTTTAAATTACTATCAAATGAGGCTTTGCTGTTGTTATTGAATGTCTTTACATCAGTTAAAAATGGTAAAGACATTCTTCCTTCTTGGAAGTACACATTAATATCACCAATTCTGAAACAAAATAAAGATCCCAGTGAATGTTCATCATACAGACCCATTTCACTTCTTAATATAGATTATAAAATTTTTATGGCAATACATGCTGCTCGAATAAAACAATTACTACCACTTTTGATAGAGGAGGATCAAACAGGTTTTATAAAAGATAGGAACACTTATGACAACATTAAAAGAATTCTTTCCTTAACTGATTATATAAATGTCACAAAAAACAAAATGAATGTTATTAGCTTAGACACAAATAGCGCATTTGATTCAGTGAACTGGGATTATCTGTGGTTAGTTTTAGAAGAATATGGCTTCTCAAACAACTTCACTTTGTTAATAAAATCATTATATGAAAAATCATTGGCTTATATAAAACTGGGATCTTGTCTGTCTAAATCTATTAAAATAACTAAGGGCATAAAATAAGGCTGCCCTCTTTCTCCATTATTGTTTGCGCTAGTCATTGAACCCTTAGCAAATAACATACGTATGGATAAAAATATTGAAGGACTACAACTAGACAACAGCCTAGAGCTTAAAATTCAACTTTTTGCTGATGTTATTTTAATTACCTTAAAAAATAATAATAGCTGTTTAAAAGCATTATGGGTCTCAATTCAAAACTTTCAAAACTTTTCAAGTCTTAAATTTAATGAGAACAAAACAAATGTATTGCTTATAAATACTAATAAAAAAGATCTAAATAAAAAATGCCATAAATATATCTCTACCGATAATATAATTAAATACTTGGGAATTATAATAACTAACAACCTAGATACTACAATTGAAACAAATTATAAAGAGACCTTAAATAATATTAAAAATCTAATACAAAGATGGAATAAATTCTTCTTTTCAATGGAAGAAAGGCTTTATATAATTAAAATGATCATATTTCCAAAAATTCTTTATGTCATACAAGCTTGTTCTTTGCCACCAGCTAAATCACACCTAAAACAATTAAATGATTTAATGGTAAGATTCCTATGGTATCCAAAAAAAACCAAGGATAGCTATGAAGTATCATCTAGATGATTGGGATATATGTGGCATAGGTTTACCAGACATAGAAATATATTTGCATTCATCCATTATTAAAACAATATCATTATGGCTAAATACAAAATATACATCAAAATGGAAGCTAGTTCATGAGAGAATCTGGTTAAAATCAGGATTTGTAGTAGCAAATAAGTATACAGATTTCGTACCAAACAATTTTCTGTGGCTGATGAAGGAATATATGATGATACATAAGAATAAAAATATAAGTTCCAAATACATTACTTATACATTAAAAATTTTCCAAAATCTTATTAATAGCAATCCTGATATTAAAGCATGGTCATTTCTTTTATATCCAGTAGCTTACACACAAGGTAATATAATAACATTTAATATGGAAGTAGTCAACATGCTTAAAGAAAAGGGATTAATATATTGGCATCAATTGCTAAACTCTGGAAAACCTCTGACAATAGACCAGATTAAACAGAAATTAAATATAGAAGATAGTTCGTGGTTACATGTACAAGAATTAAGACAGTATATATTAAGCAAACAAGAAACAATGCAACCATCAATAAGACAAAATGTTCCTAACCTTATAGAATATATAATATTACTAACAAATCAACCCATTACTGGAAAGGGATACTTATCATCTATTTATAAAACAAACAAAAAAATAAAAATGCATAATAATGACAAAATATGGAATTATTATAGATCAGTTAATGGACATGTGCCAAATGACATAGATAAAAAACTAATTCTTCTCTCTCCAAAGCAGATATCACTTTCATTACATTGGAGACTTTTTACGTGGCAATTTATACACAGATCTTATGTAACCCCTCATAAAATGGAACTTATGTTTAAGAAAAATATTGGCTGCTGGAGATGTGATTTATCAATAAAAGCAGACTGGCAACATATGTTCTACGAATGCTATTTGATTAAACCATATTGGGATAAAATAAATTATTTTCTGCAAATGGTATTCAATGATAAATTCCAGATTTCCAAATCTATTATTTTATTTAATGCACCTGTACCCGACTGTGTGCTAAGAACAAAATATGTAATCTTATGGACTCTCCTAGCTATTGCAAGGAAGAACATTACATCAAACTGGAAATCCAAAGCTTCTCCAACTTTTAAGCAATTCATGAATATGGTGTCAGCAGTATCACAATTGGAAATGAACACTATTAAAGGAAGAACTGAAAGAACTACATCATTATACGTAGCATGGCAAAAAGTAACTGAAATACTGGAGAATAATGACTGCAGCAGATTATAATCAGGAAACAATTGTATAGAAAGTCAATTATATGTCAACAATAGACACCCTTGTAAATACTTTATTTTGGTTTTAATGTTTGATATCTGTTTAGAGGTTTTAGCCTACCTTTTTAAATAATTTGTAAACACTTCATTGTCATAAATAACCTGCATTCATGTTTTCTTGTTTTTGGAAATTAATAAAAATATTTACAAAAAAAAAAAAGAAGTGATAGCCAAAAAAAGCATCTGGTAGCAGGCGGTAGCTTACATAAATGTAGTGGGTGGCCAGTCCCGAAAATATAATTAGTTGTACCACCATGGCACTGATATGATTACAATGATGTACAAGAGGGCAGCTTCAGTTGCACTTGAACAGATTGGCTATGGGGGTGGTCCTACTACCGAACCATCACTCAATGAAAATGAGGAGTTCCTGGCCACTGTCAGAAACCCCAACAGCAGGGGGTATGCACAGACTCAATGATGTTGGTGCTGATGTGGATAACAGGCCATCACTGTCCCAAGAACAACTTCCAGGTATGATATACATTAGCATTAACTGCCATTCTAAGACATCTTTATATGTTAATAATTATATACTTCTGATACATCTGTACACATTGAGACATGCTGCTTAGAAGACAGACAGTCTAACTGAGTTTGTGTGGGGGAATCTGGTCAGTTTGATTGATTCTGAGATATTTCTTAAGGGGCAGATAGGCAGAGCATTAATCTCTGCCCTTGTTTTATTTGCATTATGATGCTTATTAGCCTTCTTTCCACTGCGTTCTTCTTTTTCCAGGAGCATCAGAATTGCTTTCTGAAAGACCACCTCCACATTATAAGCACAAACTTTCTTTGCTTAGTAATACCCATTAGTTAGATGTAGGTCTGAGGAGAGAGTAATTATTGCATTCCTTTATCATCAGAAATTGTTTATCTTGAGTTTTTACAACACATTTTGGATCATTTCTAGTTCCTATTCCTCCCATTCTTGTGTTTGTGGCTTATTATCACAGGTGATCCTGACAGTGGCAGTACAGATCTCATACCACTTGAAGTCACCTGATGACAGAGTATCAGTAGGCTCTGATGATTTATTTATTTATTTTTTAACATTTCTTTCCCGGGAAAGTCCAACTTGGAAACAAGCTAATTTTCATTGGAAGCCTGGGGAGAAACACTCTAGATGCATGTCTTTGTAATGCGGGAGAAGAACGAAAAACTTGGAGAAAACCCACACAAACATAGAGATGACAAATGTGGGAGAAGACGAGTACCTGGAGAAAACCCACAGAAACACAGAGAGGACATGCAGAATTCACACAGAAGGCACTCCAGCTGAGAATCAAACCAGAGAACCTCTTGCTGTGAGGCGACAACGCTACTGCTGCACCACTGTGGCATCCACTGATGATGGTGGAGGGTGCAGAAGTTCAGACTGACACCAAGGTTGTAGGTCATACATCCCCTGGTCATATTTCAGACCCAGTCAGAATGCCTACATATACCCATTCCACTGAGCCAGGTTGAGGGTGACATAGTTCTTCGGGGTAGTGTGATTACTCTGGTGTTGACTCTGCCCATAGCGATCATGAGGGCATGGTACCAAACAGGAGGGTTGCTAGAACTGTTTAGAGGAGGCCTACTATCCATCCTCCCTCTGATGCTGGTGTGTCATTATGTGACACCAGACATATATATAGGGCTGTCCTGGAGGCACAGACACATTCCACCAGTGCTTAGAAAGATATAGTGTGAGTCCTAAATGTGATGCATTCTGACATGCATGACTGCCTCAGATATGTGGGTGACTCCTTGGGTAGGATGAGTGACACACCGGATTGGGCAGTGTCTGTGATGGAACATCTGCTGGAGGAGGTTTGGCATCCACATGTCTGATTTGCAACATCCTTTGGTGTTAACTGATGTGACCATGCCAGATACCACTCCCATAGTGGCACTACTTTTACAGTTCCAACAGTGATTGAGCTGTCTACACCCAGATATGTAAGCCATGGGGTCATGGTCCTGAACGCAGCTATGAAGAGAACTCATCCAACAGACATAGCTCACATTTAGGAAGCACCTCCAGTTCAAACTGTGGTCATAGACGTGGCAGTGCAACTTCCAGCAGAGGCAATTTGCATGGTCAGGAGTGACAGCACTGAACTGACATCTCTACTATACATGGCTCACACCTGTATAAAATGCCATTGTGGTAGCATAGCGCTTGTTTGTGTTTGTCCAGACACACACACAAACATTTCACAAAATTGCCCATACTGACGCACACATATGCGGGCTAAGCAAACATTAATGTTGATTGCAATCTATCTTCTGTTACTGTCCCTGAGGAATGTTCTACTTTAATGAATGTCTGTGTTTCTTACTCGCACACACTCACTACTTTAGTGTCAGCCTTGCCTGCCTCCCACCCTGTGCAAATGGTGATGACTATGTCATACGCTTTGTTTATTTTGTTTTGACTAAGGGTTGCATGTATGTCTGATGCACAGAGTAGATAGCTAAGTGAGACTTTCACGCAATGTTGATTTTATGCATATGTATTACATATGAATATTTGGGATGTTTTTGTACATGGTCATGTTAGAATGATTATTTTACTTAGTATTGCAAGCCATTCATTCAAATGAGTGATATTGCATTCCTCCTTATCACTCTACTTATGAAACTGTTGATATAATTGGCTTGTTGACTGGTTTATATACAGTGGTTAAGTTACTGGCTTTATGAAGGTTATTGTGTAAAATGGATAGCTGTATATACGCTTGAGTACATTTATGACTAACATTATGCAGGTATATGAGATACGTATATCTTCTTACACATTTGTTTTTATACTACAGGTTCTACTCTTACCTTGACATTACTGCAGGTACAACCCATGTCCTTTGGGGCTGTCGCTGTCTGATGGTATCAGTACACAGCCATTACTTGGTGAAGTAAAGGTTGTGTGGGCGGGCATTGGCTCTTATTGGTTTTACTATTTAAATGTGCTTAGGTTGTTGTGTATCTTCCTTAAGTGGCAAGTATGTGTGCTATCCTTTGCCTATCTTTGTCTGTATGCACTGGTGGTGCTCACCCAGCCTGTGGTCCAGGAATGTGTGGTCCTGTCCCTTGTTGCCCCTGTTGCAGCTGTTTCCTCAAGATGATATTGTGCAACATGGCACAAACTGTGAATACTTCTGTGTAAGTGCCTGGGTCATACAACAGGGCACCCTGATGTGTCTAGACACTAGAACCATGACTTCAGCATGCAAATACAGACTCTATGATGCTTCAAGTTTGAGCATGGGTATTGTTGTATCCTTCTTCAGTGGAAGTCTGTGCATTTCTGATGGGTGTCATGAGCCATGGCTCCAGTGCACAATCTGCATCCCTAGTAAATGGTCTTCTGGAACATCCCCCCTAGCAAACCTTGTGCAAAGCTGAGAGGTGTGCCATATGTGTGAGTCGTGATAAGTGCCGGGGTTGCCAGCACACACATGTTGAGGATGATCCTTGGGCATTGCAGATAACCTGGGAGTTGATTGAGTGGTTGCACTTTCTGTTGATGTATGACCTACCCTGTTCAGCAGGTGGAGCTTTTATTTCTATGTATGTGCAAACTATGGCCCACAAAACTTCAGGGAAGCATGCTACAGCATAAAATTCCTGCATTGTTCTTGCTCTCTCCTCTGGGGTGTGGGGAAAACAGAGGTACTCCCTTACATGTTGTAGCATAGCATTAAGAAATTGGTGTAATATTCTGGAGAGTGAGGCCTGTGACACCTATTGTATATCCCGTTTATCTCTGGAAAGTACAAGTAGCAAATATCCTTAATGCTACACATACCTTAGTTTCAGCTGGTATAGGTTCTCTTTGATTTCCCCTGGGTCAGAGGCAGAGGCAGTAGAAGTTGCAGAGGTTCCGGAGTGTTTCCCTATGCACCCTGTATTGCTCTAATATTTCAGTATTATGCAGTCCATGATATGTTAAATGGGGTCTGAACACCCTTCTTCTCCTTGGCTGATATCTATCAGCAGGAACAGCAGCATATTTGAGTCTGTTTCATACAAAGAAGCAAGCCTGTAACATTGCTTTTTGGAGTTCATGGCAAAGGGCTACAATAAGTGTGCATGATTGCTTTCTAACTTCTTGAATAGGTCTGCCATCTTGGATTAGTTAATTAGCATCTACTTTGGCTAGTTATGCTTTAGTTGGCATATTCTGCTGATTACCTTTGTTTTGCAGCTCTACACAAAGTGTAGAGCCTTTTAATGAATCTCGCCATGATGTGCACACCATAGCAATACATCAGGTAGCTGTTCATGAATCTGGCAGATGCATGCAGTGATATCTGTGGGCTATGCTGTGTGATGCATGGTCTGGTGCCGCTGTTCATCTGATATTTCCATCTTAAATTATTTTTATTATTATCTTTTAGAAAAGTTGCTCATATTATTGTTACATAAAGTCATGTCTAAGTGCTCACTGTCTTCTTTTCAATGATGTCATAAGGCATCATATAAAAAAAATTCACATTTATGCCTGCTTTGATGAATACATTCTGCTTTACTGATTCCTTAATTATACAAAAGTAATGAATATTGTCAACAATGAAATACTTCCTGACTTAAATGCATTGTAGATTTTAGGAAAATTAATTTTACTGATTTTTTTTTTATATTATGCCATCTCTTCTTTAATTATTCTGTGGTACTGCACATCAGATTAGTTTTATGCTGTCATATACTATGATTTCTGACTTCAGCAACATAAAAAAACTATCATCATTTCTGCATTTGTTCATAGGTTCATAGGTTGGTACTAGGCTATCAGCCCTAGGGCCTATACAAGCCTAGCCATAACAATTCCCTGGCTATTTCTTCCCACACTATTTACTTCCCTGGATCCCTGTCTAGCAGGGCGACTGACGTGATCCCCAGGGAGAATTTCCTTTCTCCCATCCAATCATCAAGGTTCCTTTTGAAGAGGGCCAAAGAGGCACTCTGCTTGAAATGTATGTGCAATCTATTCCAGAGTCTGGGGAGTCTCTGGGTCGAAACCTATCCCTCCAGCATGTTTTATTTATTGTGATGACAAGTTTTAGATCCCTGGAGCATGTGGTTCTGAGGGATTGGGATTTCTTTAGGTGTAGCATGTCCAACAGCTCTGGGTTTGACATGGCCTTGTATGTTAAGCAGAGATCGCTTCTGAGTAGACGATATGCGACAGAGTATAGCTGGAGTTTTTTAAGGCGGTCAGCATAGGACATCTGCTTTAGGCCTATGATTCTTTTAGTGAGGTATTTCTGTGCCCTTTCCAGTTGTTGCAGATGTCTTGAGAGGTAAATACCAAACAGGGCATTGTATTCTATAATGGGTCTAATGAGGGATGAGTACAGGGGGACAATGACCTCCTTTTTTCTGGATGAAAAGCCCTTAATGATGAGGTGTGCCACATAGAAGGATTTCCTGACTGTTGCGGTGATGTGGTTATCGAAGGTGAGACCACAATCCACCTGTGTCCCTAAGTCTCTTATCACACTTTCGGTGTTTAGTGTACTGCCACCTATATGGTAATTCATGGATACATGTTTTTTCCCAAAGGGGATAGCTATACATTTCTTGGCATTGAGCTTGAGCCCATGGCTCTGGCACCAAGCATCTGTTTCTGTAAGGCCCTTTTGTAGAGTATCTACATCATTTGGGGATTCAATAATGGCTCCCAGTTTGCAGTTATCTACAAACGTTGTTAGCCAGAGTCCCTTAGTGTTGGCCTGTACTTCAGAGAAGTAGATGCCAAAACAAGAGCAGTCCCAGGACTGAACCCTGAGGTACTCCACTTGTCACTTGTCTGGAGCTGGATTTGGAGTTGGCTACTTTTACAGTGTGGGTTCTATCAGTAAGCCAGTTAGCAACCCATTGGGTGACGTAGGGATTAATGCCCAGCTTAGTAAGTTTATCTATGATTCCAGAGTGGGGGATGATGTCAAAGGACTTGGCAAGGTTTAGATAGGCTGTGTGGAAAACCTTACCCTTGTCCATGGCTCTGGAGACTGAATCGAAGAAGTCAGTCAGGTTCAAGAGACAAGATCGGCCCTTCACAAACCCAAACAGTGTGGGGTCCAGTGTTTGAAGGTTGCCAATGTCTTTGTTTATAAGTTCCATGATAATATGCTCTATGGCCTTGCAGATAAGGCTTGTCAGACTGATGGGACTGTAGTTTCTGGGATCCAAGGTGGATCCCCCCTTGTGGAGTGGGATAACTGTAGCTCTGCACCACTCAGTGGGCACAAAACCTGAGATGAGGCTATGATTAAACATGACACTTAGGTGAGGTGCCAGTTCATATTGTAGTTCATGTAGTACACAGCCCGGGATGTCATCTGGTCACATGGATGCTGTATTCTTAGCTTTGGAGAGTGCGTGTTTTACCTGTGTGGCTGTTATTACCGGAATTTGGCAATCTTCCGGTATTGAGATGGGCCATTTAGGGAGTGAGAGGGAGGTGAAGTTGGCACTAAATCGATCTGCCAGGATATTGGCAATATCCTTGGGATCAGTATATTTAATGCCATTCTGTTTTAGCTCAGAGCAGATCTGAGCATTGCCATTTAAATTCCTGACATAGTTATAGAATGCCTTGTGGTTGTCTTTGGAATCTTTGGCAATTTTATTTTTGTAACTAGCTTTGGAGGATTTTATGAGAGATCTCAGTTTCTTACTGTTGCTGGTAAGGGAGTTTTTTGCATCCTGGGATTTTCCTCTTTTCTGCAACAGTTTCTTCCTTTTGCTATAAAGTTTGTTTATGGCAGGGGACCACCAGATTGGCTTCCTTTTTTTGGATGAGAACATCTTGGTTCTATTTGGGATGGCAAGATTTATGCATGAGTGGATGTGCTCGTACAGTGCCTTGGTGTAGGATTCAGCTGTTGAACTTTCAGTTCCCGTCTGCATGGGTGTCATGAAGTTTGTCACTTCTGGCTTGAGTAGCATGAAGTTGGCTTTGGAGAAGTTTCTTATGGAGGTTTCCTTACTGGGGGGTGGGGGTGGGATGTGGATGTTAAGGGTGATTAGCTTATGGTCAGACCTGACTAACGAGGGGGTGACAATAGGTGTGGAGCATCGATTTCCCATGTTGGTAATGACCAGGTCTAGGATATTGGATCCCCTGGTGGGACTATGGATTAGTTGATCCATGGAGTCAGAATTTATGAATTCCATGAACCGTTGGGCAAAGGTGTTGGTACATGAGTAGTTTTCCCAGTTAATGGCAGGGTAGTTAAAATCACCCAGTATTAGGGTGTTTGGTTCTATCTTAATATTTTCCAGTATGTTTAGAAAGGTGTAGTGAGAATCTTGGGTTATGGTGGGGGATCTGTAGCAAGTTACAATTTGGATTGCAGTCTTATCTAGTGAGGAGAATTTCAGACGCATTGGGTTGGGCAACTAGCCTGGTGGTGTGAATATCCTTGGTGAATATTGACACTCCTCCACCTTTAGTGTTTCCGTCCTGGTTTGGTGGCCGAAAAGTGTGGTAAGAGTTGTAGCCTGGTATTGCAGGGGTGCTCTCTGGAGCCTTGAACCAGGTCTCAGTTACTGCACAGATATCGATGTTCTCCATTTTTAGGAGTGCCTTGAGAGAGTGCATTTTGAGGTTTAGACTTTTAGCATTGAGTAGCATTACCTTCAGATTTTGCATGCTTGTACCTGTTACAGTGGTGGTTTTGTCCTTTGAACTTTGCCTAATAAAGGCACTATAGGGGTGGCAAGAGCCTTAGCCAGTAACCTGAATCCCAGGGGCGACAGATGCAGACCATCTCTGGCAAAGCATCATGGTCTGTCAATCATGTTGTCCCAGGCAGACAGATACTGGATCCCATTTGAATGACACCAGAAGCTTAGCCAATTGTTGAAGTCAATCATTTTGTCCTTATATTGTGGTATCATTCTGGGCAAAGGCAGGATGCTACTCAGGGTTAGGGTCATACCTGCCTGGGCCACATGATCTGAGAGCTCTTCCATGTCTCTTTTCATGTAGTCCAGGGAGGTATGTCTCAAGTCATTCACTCCAACATGGACAATGACAGAGTCATATTTGTACTTGTTGTGGAGTGACTTGAGTGCATGCGTTATGTGGCGGATCCTGGCACCCGACAGGCAGCTGACTGTAATTTTCTCCTTATTCAACCTGGTGAGAGGGACATCAGTGTGCCGGACTATAGAGTCACCTATGACTAAAGTGTTAGGTACATTGTCTTGCCTTAGGGGCTGTTGCTGGGTGGCACACTGGTGTTGTGAACTATGTGACACTTTGGTTGTGATTGGTGTTTTTTTGTGTTTCAGCATCAGAGGTCCTTGTTGCTTGGGTAGGTTACAGTTAAGGGCCTCTGCATATGTGGATTTAGTGTTGCTATATGTGGGGGTTGGTGGTGTGGGTTTACAAGGGCTATGTGTTGCATGAGGTGTAGTGTGGGTGTTAACCTTCTCCTCTTGACTGTCTAGCACAATCTTGGGTGGAGAGAGCTTTGCTTCCATTTTGGCTATGTAAGTGCATCTCTCACAGGTTGTAGTTTTTGGTGGTAGGAGGAGAGGGTTGTCTGTGTACATGAGGCAATTGCTGCATTGCCCCAGTATGCCCAGATTCACCAGGTGGTCAGGAGAAATCACCGGAAGCTGACCCTCGGACATGCCTGGTTTGGTGCTTTTTTTTTTTTTTTTGTAAAGTACAGGAGCTGTTTTCCCTTACCTTAGCAAGGTACTTTGCAATTATAGACTGTTTATTGCCTACTATTAATTTCTCCTTACTAACAAGGAGAGTTGAGTGCTTGTATCAGTTTCCGGCTTTCTAGTGCTTTCCAGCAGGTATTAGAGAAAGTGCTAGTCACAGGGATGCTTAAAGGTAAGATGAAAAAAAATGCACACTACAGTGTGCACTAGAGAAGTTAGATGTGAAAGTAGGTAACTTAAGTTTTAACTGTTTAAAAAGTTAAGGTTTAGTGGAGAGCTACTATTTTTAAAACAGCAAGATGGATTGAAAGGGGTGGTCACTTTTGTATTCTGGTACTATGGAATACAGTTGGGGAGGGTAAAGTGGCAGCAGTGTAAGTTTATATGGCAGGATTTTCATTTTAATGAGACATTTGCTTATGATATATTTTCCTGAAACTTTTTGTGGATTACTAATTTTATGTTGTAGGTAATTGCCACCTGTAGGAATGGTAATCCATGCTGCATGTATTTGAGTCTACCTTTTATTGATGGTGTACATACTAGTTTTACATGGCTTGTATGAAATATGTCATGCTTGTTCACCTTGACTAATTACACTATTGTCCTGAGAAGCAAGTCTTTTTATGTGATCTTTCCCATGTATCCGGAGAGTGCCCCATGCTCTGCCCCTTGCAAGATTGATTCCAGTTTTACACTGGTATGTCCTAACTAGTGTATGAATGGAGGTGGCCATTGATGCTTATTGTGCCACCATACTACACATCAGTGTGATCGGAGCATTATAGCTACTCTGCCATTTCCAAGCAGTGCTAAAAAACATCACACATTCTGTGGAGGACTCTGACCATTTCCAGCTGTGTCTGTGTGGCAGTGTTCTGAGTCCTAACAATGCCATGGCACATTTCCTGTTGTGCAGTCAATGCTTTATATACTTCCTGGAGAAGCTATAAGAAATCCCTGAGTCTGCCTCTCTTTTGTAAAAGTGTCATTGTGGACATTTTACCTCTGAATGCCTGCCATCATCCTCTAAGTGCTCTTCTGCATTTAGAAGTACTGGTATAGAGATGCAAGGCTGTTCCTCCTATACAAACGTGAGTGGCATGTCAACTTGTGCTTGACTTTGTGATGCACTGTTGCTTCCTGCAGAGTTACTAACTTGTTTGGTATGAGAGAGCCTGTCATTAAACTTGGAGACTTCCTGCTACTTTCCTCAGGCTGCCTCATAAATTTAACTAGATTATCATCATAAGCAGGAGCAGCATTCATTCTTTTGCTGATATCATCCAACTTTATTGGTATAGTTGAAGTGTTTACTTCTGATGCTGACCCTGGAAAAAATTTTGAAAACATTAACAACAGTTGAATAGCATACAGTAATGTATGGTAACAAGGGGGTGAGTGGGACACTTACCATACATGCTGCCATCATTTCCATTCTTAATTATGATGTGTTAGATACAGCATTCCTTGTCAGCATGCAATGCTTTCTATATAAATATATGTTGCAGATTTTAAACCAGCCCTCATGAGCACTTGGGTGTTGCCACTGCAGACATTGATAAGAAGGAACAGTGTCCACACCACCTCTAATTATTTCTTCTGCGTCATAGTCATCCCGACCGATAGATAGAAAGAATTCCTCATCTGGTGTTAATCGAATATGGTTGGGAGTCCACCACCCCCCCCCCGGACTGGTACAGGAAATTGATTTTTCTACCTGACCTTATTTCTGGTATGTGCTACCATATCATTTGCCCTTTTCATGCACTGACAGTGCTCATTTTCTGCCACCCACTGCATTAATTTCAACAACTTCTTGATTCCAGGCCTCATTCCTCTTGGCTTGTCTATGTCCTTTTTACCCAAAAGAGGTTTCCTAAATGTCCTAATGGTCCCCATGAGGGCACAATTTTCCTCATGGCTAAATTTATCCTTTCTCTGCTTCAATCCCTTATTTTCCATCAGTACTACATGTGAAAAAAAGGGCCTCAGTCAGAAAGTGTGACAATAATGTTTGGATGTAATCAGTTTTTAAGGAACAAAACACTGCTCAGATCTTCCCGTCACTCACATTAAATAGAAATGTTACTTAACACAAACCACATAATTACATACAGAAATCTCAATATAAGCTGTGGAAATCGCATTATATTACTTACAGTTTATTCAGGTCATGAAAACAATCACTTTTTGTCAAAAAAACATCCTTGGCCTGTCTTCTGCCATTGTCATTTACTCATAATGCTGCCATTATTTATTCATCACCATCACTCCAAAACTCTACAATTCATCACACATTCTTGTTAATATCCATAGCACTGCAGAATTTCAGCAGTAAATTACTGTATTTATATCCATGTATGCACAATCAGGAAATTATACCACTGCAATGATCATTTTTTATCAGTAATCATTTCCACTGCTTCTGTCATGAAATCTAACATCCAATTAAAATAAATCTAGCAGTCACTGTTGTCATAACATGTGCATCATATATGTAAATTCATTAAATATGACCCTCAAGTCAATAATGAAATACTAATTTGAAATGTTTCTTATTAAATTATAGTATTTTTAAGTATTCCCTTACTTTAATAAGGCTGCAGTATCCTAATGAATTTGCTGTTTATTTCAGCTAATGGCAAATTAATGTACAATGCTCAACTTATTGTCAAAATTCAAGGCAATTTACATGTGCTATAAGCTAATCAGGCTAATTTATATTCATCTCTATGAATTGCAGTAGTATGCAAACGTGTCCTAAGATGTATAGGCAAATTTCAGTTTTTCGCCGATCATGAACATGAGGTTGAAGTAACAATAATGCACATCAGACTGGAATGGGCATGCTGTGGATAGCTCTGCAGTGTGCAGTGCTCTGCAGTTGTTCCAAGCTTGCCATGGAAACATGCGAATGGTCCCAAAATCAGAATTTAGTTAAAAAAATGGAGTCATCTCAATGTCAAGTTTGCAGCAATCTGAAGCATAATCCCTGCCTATCCAACATTGTGTATCATATTCCAGCACCTCAAACAAATCATAACTGCATAACAATTAAAAATAACTCATGTGACATTTATTTTCACCAAAAAAGAAAGAAGAAAACTTAAAAGAAAAATTCTGCTGTACTACATTAGATATACTGGTGTCATGGTACAAAAAATAACCTTTACTAAAAAGTATTAGCAATAGCAATTATTAATAATATACTGACTTTTAATCAAGCATAGAATGGAAAAGTAACTGGTTTCTTTTTAAAACAAAAAGTATGTGACAAAGTAGTTTTAGTTAAACCAAACTTCCAATAATATCAATAGCTGTCATAATGCCCCTTCTAGTAAACAGGGTTTGGTTAGGGTAATGCCACACCCCACAGGGAGTGGTTCTAACCCTGATTAATACATCCCTGACCATACTTTCCTCATTTTTGTTCTGGCACTTTGAACGATGGCATCACTTCTAAAGGCATGAGGCTGCATTTATAGCTGGTCAGATAACGAGACCATGATAACAGTCTACATTTTTAATGATTCTTATCATGAAAAGAATGAGGTGTGTACACGTCATAAAATCTGGAAAAAAATCAATATCTGGCAGGAGTTGGGAAGACCACCTGTCAACCTTGACAGGTATAACCAGCTCTGGCCAGTAATGCCATCACCGGTTTGAGGACTTTCAGAACTATAGGGCTGACTAGTTGGCCAAGGGGGTAGAGCAGGTAGTGATGAGAAGGCCAGAGTTCTACAGTAAATAACAAACTTTTGTTTCTTAATATTCACTATTTCATTGAGTCATATCAAAGATAAAAAAAGTTTAACAGCTTGTCATAACTAAAGGAATTTATTAAGAAAGATATGTGTTCCTGAAAATATTACTTGTAATGCTATTATGAAATGCAGAGGAAATCATGAGCATGATTGCAATTGTACATGCATCTTTTTAAAAAGATAGATATTTGTAAAGTGTTAACATATTTCAATAATATATACAAATGTTTTTTTTAAATAATAATCTGTATATGTAGCTATGTAAATCATGTACTGGATTACAAGAAGAATTTGTTAATGGATTTACAAATAAAGAAAATGCCATTATAATTACACATTAAAATATATACTATTGCATAAAATGACTGTTACATTACATTACATGAAGCCAGTTTTCTACATGCACATACATCATGGTGGAAGTCTGTGACATCACACCACACATAGAGTAAAAGTTAGGGAGGTGGAGGAGGTTGCTGTCCAAGTGAATCACCAGCACAAACCTTACTGAGAAATGTTGTTTTACTTCTATATCACATATTGCGTCCACTTCTTAATTTCGAAATATCACAATCCTGAGATTCAGAATATCGAACCCAGATTCTTCAGGTTGTGAAATCTCGAAAGTAAAAAGTCTTCCAGCTTTTCCCGGTTAGGGGCTCACCACAGCGGAACTCCGGTCTGCTCATGATTGGCAGTGGATTTTATGGTGCCGGGTTGCCAGCCCGATGCCCAACCTTCAATGTAGGCACACCCATTCGTGCTCACACCTACCTGCATGTCTTTAAGGTCACTCAACCATGGGGAGGACATGCAGACTCCACACAGAAGGCACTCCAGCCAAGAATCGAACGGGAGAACCTCTTGCTGTGAGGTGACAATGCTAATTGCTGCACCACCGCGGCAGCTTGTGAAATCTTGAAAGTAAAAAGTAAAAAAAAAAGCACAACAACTATTAAAACCATGTTTTTTCAGGTGGGCAAGCCCCCCTGCACCCACCACACCCACTGCAACCTAAATATACTAACTCTGAGATCACTGTACATTGAAGCGAACGGTAATGTACATCGCAATGTAGTACGAAATGGGAACATTACTGTTCTCTTCACTGTAGCCTGATGTCAGAGTTAGTACATTTACGTTGCAGGGGGTGTGGGGGGTGCAGGGGTCTTGCTGCCCTGCAAAAACATGGTTTTAGCAGTTGTCATGTTTTTTTTTTTTTTTACTTCTTACTTTCTAAATTTCACAACTTGAGATTCTGGGTTTGATATTCTGAATCTCAAGATTGTGATCTTTCAAAATTAAGAAGTGGACCCCACATATCAAATGAGACATATTCATGCAGCAAAGGAAATGCAGACTTCTGTAAACTACTAAACTTCTGTGTTTGAAAGTAAGTTACACCTGAACACAGTGTTACATACAAAGCATAGTATTTTGAAAACAACATTCCACACACATTTCATGCATTTATTTTTCTCTTGCATGACAGGACGTATTGGCAAATTATTATACTAATTCATACTGCTATGGATATGTAAGTGAAAAAAAGAAAATAAAAAAATGAGTTATTGTTTAAACAGGGCTATATATATATATATATATATATATATATATATATATATATATATATATAAAACAAGTGCAAATACAGGTAAACAAGGATTGTCCTCTCTCTTAATTACACCTGAGGAAGAAATAGATTGCAACCACCAGCAACAACAAAGTAGAAAGGGTGGTTGAATCTTCTGGTAAGAATAACTGAATTCCAAGAGAATTCTATATAAGAAGCATAAAAAAGGATGTGAAATTATTATATAACTTACAAAAAGAAAAAAGTAGAAATATGTCTGTGTATAACTGCTGCATTTGTTTTACAACTATCAGTCATAGAGAAAATATTTTATAGCTTTACAAATGAAAAAACGTAAATGAAACCATTACATTTCAATAGTGCATGTAAAACTGATGGGGGATTTATTGTGCATTTTCTCTTTTCTCTCTCCCCAATCCTGTTTTTCCTCTGTTTTTCATAATTTGATGATGCATTTCTTTCTCCTTTATTCTTTTATTTCTTTCCCATCTATTTTCCTTTTTTAAAAGGTTCAAATCTCTCAGGAGCTGTCCAGACACATACTTCCCTGCCTAGGGAGCACTTACCCTCTGCCAGTCTGGGGACCTCTTTGCAGAGTGGCACCAGTCCTGCAGGCAGCCTGACATATGACAGCCTGGTATGCTTCATTGAAAGGGGGCTTCAATGCTTGGTAGAGGAAGTCCTGGTGGAGGTTGTGGACAAGATAATTCAACCAATCAAAGCCTCTTTTCAGCATGTGGAAGACACACTCTACATGCTGGTGCCAACCACAGCACCAATACAGGCCCCTACTCCCTCAACAATGGGGTCTTCCAGTACAACACCATCTGGTAGTTGATGTATTTGAGGCTCTGTGAACTGGCACTTCCTCAGCCCTTCTTTCTTTATGCTTTCTCCTACACCTTCTTACCTAGTTCCCTCCCACACTACCCTCTCATATAAAAAATACATGAAAAAATAGGGTGGTCTATCCCCTGGAAAAAAACATAGTACCCATCTTCTCCCACCTCCAGCACAAACAGTACTGATATTTTCTTTGTGTTCCCCTCTTTGTTTGTCTCTCCCTTTTCAGTCTTTTCTGTCTCTCCCTTTCTATTTTTTAATGAAACCATCAGGGTGTCTGCAAAAAGATCCCTATATAAAACATTAAAAAAAAACTTTTCTTTTAGAAAAAGTCACTTTTAATAGGTGTGCAGTCCATAGCTTTCCATAAACAGTTCAAGTGTGACTGCACTTAACCATGCTTGCCTATAATTTTTGGAAAAAAAGTAACTCAGGCTTTGAATAAGCAATTTGTAACTTAGTAATGCTGATCTTTACACAATTTACTCTTACCCAGAAGTGGGTGTGTTTTTTTAAAAAAAAAAGACTTCACCTTTCCTTATGCACAGCAAATGACTTTTTCTGACCTTATTTGCATATCTGTGTAATACCACTATTTGCAGATAAATTTAAGTCAATTTGCAAAGTTCCAAACTATGAATACCTACCAATAAACCAACACACTATTATGTAATCCATGTTTATAACCAATATTTTTTTCTATAGTCTGATGACAACACCTGGACACATTTGATGCCTCCTTCATCTCACACTACTTGCAAAACAGAAAAGATGCTTTTGTGAAATATTTTCCATATGCATAGAATAACATTTCTTGTCAGACATTATTATAGAGTAATATGTGGACCAGTCAAATTATGCTCCGAAATTGAGAAAAATTTAATCAAAGGATCATGTATAAAAAATATGGCTATAACATGCTTGTAGTGCATGTATTTCTATTTTACTCTGATTTTTGGAAAAAAGATAAACTTCCTAACAGTGTTTCTGACAAAATACCTGATCATAACAGTCCTTAAAGGGGTGTTTACCCCTAAACACTGTTATGATGGGTCTTGTGCCAGGGACAAACCGGGTATAGTTCCTGCTGGCAAAGAAACAGCAGCAGAAGATACCACAGTTTTGTTTCTGCCTGTTGTCTATGCTTCTCAGTTATTCCTGTCTTTGTCTCATATTTTACTGTGTTTTGTAATAAAGTATTTGATTTTCTGGTAAATCGCTAAGGAATACAGTCAGTTAATAATGCCAGACATTAGAGTTTTATATATCACATGGCTCACTTGTTGTTCAGAAAATGCATATTTATGCAAAACATTTTATTCTATTAATGTTTTAAGTGAATAAGATAAATATTTTAAAACTGTGCCTGGTTTTGATCATTTGACCTCTACTGTTTTTGGATTTGTCCAGAATTCTTAAGCAAAAAGCTGACAGGTGTACTGCTGTCTTATTGACAAAGCTATGAGATTCATCATCATTCAAAGCCTGCAAAACCCTTTGTGCTTTTAAACTTTTTTTTTCATTTTTCCTTAACTGGTAGTACTTAAAGCAGATAAAGCTTCATGCTTGCCAGAGTATTGACTGGGTCTACCATCATAACCCGTATTATTTCATCTGAACATGGAGGCCATTATTCACGTTCACAAGGTGAATTTCCTGGCATCTATGTCTTGAATGCATAATAAGCCAGTCCTGATCAGAGACCTGAGCAAAATCCTCTGTGCAGCATATTGAATCCAATGATTACATGGTAATATCAAGTAAAATGCACCACTTTGATGTTAGGTACATAAGTTTTGTTAAGCGTGGAATTCAGAGCTTATTATACTGTAGCTGTCATGCAGAACATACAGAACAACCTCAAAAGAACAGAAACTAAAACAGATGTGTAAGTTGAAAAAATATCTTGCCACTACACACATGCACAAGCGCACACACACACACACACACACACACACACACACACACACACACACACACACACACACACACACACACACACACACACACACACACACACACACACACACACACACACACACACACACACACACATAAAATAGGCAGACTGAAGTGTATATGAGTCCTTAAAGCTGTTAGTTTGTCAGAAGAGCACAGCTTCTTCCTGCTGTCTGTGTGGCAGCCCTATGTATTTTACAGCTCACAAAACTGTTAAACAGTTAATGCTCCTACATTGTTTTAAACTTGTAACATATTGAGTGCTAAAGGTCCATATATTATGGCTGGGTTTTTCCAGTCATACCTTATTAGTTGTATATTTTTGATACAGATGTCAGGATTCATCTTATGGGTAGAGGGAAGTAAAGGTCTCAAGATGAATTTCTTGACATCATTTCTTGAATACATAACAATTTGGTTATATCAGAGATCCAATCGAGTTCATCTGTGCAGTGTTTATGTTAGCCAAGACAATTGGATGCAGATTTCATCACTCACATAATTTTGCCACCAACCTTTCAAGAGTTCTAAACTTCAGAGTTTTGGTGTTCTTTTAATTAAATAAAATAGTCAAAATGTAAGAAAAGTGTGGTTTAGGACAGCAGACATTCTTTACATGGCTGTTCATTTGTGGTTTAGCATTGTGCAAGTTTTTACATCTAGCAAATAGTGATAAAAACATTCCATCTAGAAATTGCCAAATTTATCAAGGCTATTACAGTATGAGAGGGATGGAAAATTATTTATATATTAAAAAAAGTAATATGTGTAGGTTATCTGTTACACTATCAATGATATTGAGTATATCTAACTGAACTATTGAACTATTGTTTCCTAGATACCCCATCCCTAAGATTCCAAAAGGTTATCAACATCAACACAAACTGACAATGAGGGACTGCCTGTTAACTGCATGACAACAACCTCTGATTCAGAGACACAGTAATGTTACATTGTGAAACACCTTTTTAGCATCTCATTATCATGTCTCTGAACTGAGCGCTACTGCTCAGACCTCATAATGCTAGTGTCCCTCTTTGCAGCTAACACACACACACACACACACACACACACACACACACACACACACACACACACACACACACACACACACACACACACACACACACACACGGACACACACTCATTGAACTACACACTCAAACAGCCACATATACACCAATACATACATACACACACACACACACACACACACACACACACACACACACACACACACACACACACACGCACACACACACACACACACACACACACACACACACACACACACACACACACACTTAGACATGTGTGGCTTCTCAATATCTGCTCACATTTTCTCTACAAGTCCTGATCCATTTATAGTATTGAATGGGTATATCTCCTTCATAAAATAGCATGCAGTTTTTCTTCCTTGTGACCAAAATAATGCAGTAGAGTTAATTTTTGAATTTGTATACTGTGCTATTGCAGTGATGTCTCCACTTATGGGGACAGCATGTATTGGTGGGAGAGCACATGACTAACTACCATGAGATGGACTCTTAATCTGCTGCATTTACATGTGGCTTTAAAATCATGACTGCTAGTGCCATCACAGCCAATATCTGCATACTGCTGTAGAGAGACAGTGGGTATCTGAACCACTGTGGTTTACAACAATGTGAAAGTCCAGAAGCAAAGACTTTTACTGTGCTGTAACACTTTCTGAAGCCCTGGGTATGTGCCTTAACAGTACTAAATGTGAGACAGTGTAATTAACCCACACAGTTCTGAAAATATATGCATTAAGACATATAACACAAGACATAATAGACATGATATATCAGGAACTAGTATATGGTGCATCACATATAGTTCTTCATGGAGCATATGACAATGACGAGACAAATGTTATTTTATAGGAGGATATTTGCTGCATGCAGGGACACATGCCAGTTTAGGTTACAGCAGATTTGCTTGAGCTTATGCAAACACTTTGCTAGCAGAACAAGCAATGCCTTGTCTAGTGACTGCACTGTCATATGATTTATTTCAGTGATTGATTTGACCAGGACAGATACCTTGAGATGCCAGAGCCACCACCAGTGGTACTGTCCATCTTAGACCATCTATGTGTTTGTTCATCAAAAAGTGTTAGTTTCCTAGTCTGCCTGTCTACAGCCAGATTCCTATTTTGGTTCCATAGAATTTGTAAGATCAATTGTGTTGTTTAGTGCATGCAATGTTGTGGATGTGTGAATGCTGCCTAAGTATTGTCTAATGCCTCATTTCAGTTACTTCAGATATGCTACCTATACAGCTATTCATACTGTCAGTATGGACACCTATAAAAGTATTTGCATAGATTATCTCACTCTGTCATTATCTGTGCCTGCAGTTTTATCAGTATCATGGTTCCACTTGTCAGGAATTTTCTCAGAGGTAGCTCATGTACATACATACTTTTATTCAATACTAGACTTTTAGAACACTTTGGACATATGGAAATTACAGAGCTATCGTATATCTCCATTAAGAAGAAAAAAATTATTTGTCCCAGTCCCCTTCAATAAACACATCACACCAAATGACATTTGACGAGCTTTATTAAACTTCCATAAACATAATTTCCTTAACCAATATTTACTGATTACAACTGACACATGGCATAGTTGAAATTAATCACAGCATAACATACATGTAACATTAACTAGGACAGCATGACCCTGCTCATCCTGACCCAGTAAGCAGTGTCCATACCCACTCGATTACTTATGAAGCAGTGCCTCAACACTAACTTCATTTTCCATTTATTGAACTACACGACCAAATAAGCAGCTTACCACCGCTAGCTTATTTACTTATTAAGCAGCGTCCATCTGCTCACTTTTCTTTCCCAAATAATTGAATTGAACATCCAACACCAGAGGGAGAACAGAAGAAGGCAAGCCTGCCCCTCTTCTTCCCCCTACTCAGACTGAAAATAACTACAATCACCACTATTCCATCAAAAAAGGGGGTGGGAGGGCGGGTAGCAAGTTCACACCAAAATGTGATTTCTTACTCAGTAGCACTTGCCTAAACTCCTTAAGCCCCTCCCTACCCTTACCTTATTTCTTCCCTATCATTCCTCATTCCCATTTTAAACCTTTCATCCCCCCACCCTCTTAATTCCTACTACTTTATCTAATCTCCCACATGAAGATGTCCCTGGACAAATTGGTTTGTTACCAAACCTCATATGTCCCAATCCCCTTCAATAAACACATCACACCAAATGACATTTGACAACCTTTATTACACTTCCATAAACATAATTTTGTTAACCAATATTTATTGATTACAACTGATACATGGCATAGTTGATATTACTCACAGCATAACATACATGTAACATTAACTAGGACAGAGTGACCCTGCTCATCCTGACCCAGTAAGCAGGATCCATACCCACTCATTTACTTATGAAGCAGTGTCCCACCACTCACTTCATTTTCCATTTATTGAATTAATACAACCAAATAAGCAGCTTACCCCCGCTCGCTTATTTACTTATCAACAAGCGTCCAACTGCTCACTTTCCTTTCCCAACTCATTGAATTGAACATCCAACATCAGAGGGAGAAAAGAAGAGGGCAAGTCTGCCCCTCTTTGCTGCCCACCAGGCTGACCAGGCTGTTCCCCCTTTCTCCAACCAAAGTTCCAACAAACTAACCACCCATTAAAAGGCATTAAGCCAAACATCATTCAGTGTACCCAATCCTCTCTAACAAAACTGAAGCAGTGTCATCACCTCCCAAAGCCCTATCACCTAAATAGACAAAGTAACCAGCTGCCTAAACGGCTGAAATAAACCACTGATCCCTCTCCAGTGCTAAAGTAACATAACCTCATAAGCGAGAATAACCACTGTATATTAGCTCAATCCTCACTTACCTAACTACCAATAGAAACTTTGTATGACTCCCAAGCCGTTAGCAGCCAGTTGGACAACCAGGACACTAAATCCTACGCCACTTGAAACCATGCAAAGGCAATTGCATGCCATCATGCCAAGCTGCAACCCCATTTAGTGCCCAGTGAATGTAGGTGCAGCGGTTAGCATTGTTGCCTCACAGCAAGAGGTTCTTCGGTTCGATTGTCGGCTGGAGTTCCTTCTGTGCGGAGTCTGCATGTCCTCCTCGTGGCTGTGTAAACCTTAAAGACATGCAGGTAGGTGCATGTGGGTGTGCCTTCCATGAAGGCTGGGCATCAGGCTGGCAACTCTGCATCATAAAAACTACTGTCAATCATTAGCGGACCGGTGATCCGCTGTGGCTACCCCTAACTGGGAAAAGCCGAAAGACATTGCTTTTGAATGTAATAATGTACAGGAGAGATTTCCTATCAAAGTTCAATTTAATAACAATCCTGCCATCACACCAACTGTCCATTATAAACAATGAGACATTTAATTGGCCATCATGGCATTGTAGCCGCACAAACACCACAACCCTAACTGCTACCATAGCAACAAATGAAAATGAACCCTAAACCCCAACATCTCCAGCTGAACCTCTTACCCTATAGTAACATGAAACAACAAATATTCAAAATGCCCCAATCTTCCTATCTTCCATCCAACAAGCCACAATACCAACCCCCCACCTTATATCCCCCAACCCAACATAAGGTGCCTCATTTGTCACCTAATGGAAATTCCCATCATCCTCCCTATCCTTCTGCCAAAAAGCCATCACTAGAAAATGCTCCAAAAGGCACCAGAATGGTAAAACAATACACCAATGTACTAAACCTCATGAAGACTACTTGCAAAACTGTACAACATGCAGCCTCAAGAGGCCACAAACTAAATGTCCTTAATCCAATGCTTGTCCTTGGCTCTCCATTCAAAGCTTTCCCTCCCTTTGCTACCTTTGCATCTGGTAAAAAAAAAAATTAAAACATAACCTATATCTGCAAGGAATTCCAAAATGATGCGCTGCTTAAACATTCTAACTTCAGCAAAGACAACATATCCTACCTACAGCATCTATCAGACCACATTTAAAGAAGCGTAGGCATACTAAGTTCTGATATTTTTTAGATTTTAGATTTTAATGTATTTTGATACTTGCACATATACATTTTTTCTGGGTAACCTAGTTATTTCACATTGCAGTTTCATTAAGGTTTTTAGCTTTATACTTCTAGATAATTTATTCTTCTATTTATTTATTTATTTATTAATTTATCTATTCTTGTACATATGCACTCATATTTTATATCTAGATATATATATTTATTTAGACACTACACTTATATACATTTTTTATACAGATGCAGATATACATTCATGTACTGACTTTACTATAACAAGTATCACTTTGTTTGATAATAGTTCCCTCGATCTGTATATGACTATTTTTTATTGTTAGTTATCATGTTTCTGATGGTATCTACCTTGCTTAGTTTATAAGTTGCCTTGCATTACTACTTGCATGTATTAAGGTTTTATTTAATATGACTATCACATGCATTTATGTATTAGGCTGCATATACCTTTATACTTGATAGTATGCTGCTTATAATATGTTTTTACATTCTTCATGGAATGAAGTTATTTTTAAATTTTTAATTTTCAATAGAATATGTATACACTATTGTCTATTTTAGATGTCAATGATATTATGTTTATATATTTAGTTTTCAAGTTTTGTTTTATGGCGCTTCTGCTTTAAAAGTTGGTTGATTAATTAACATGCAGATATTTAAAGCACATGGCTATTGTGCCTCTTGTTTGTGATCTGAAGAAGCTACTAGTTAGTGAAAGCGCTTATCGTGGTTCATCTGTGCAATAAACTGATTTATCTGTTTCAGAAGACCGGATTGCTTGGATTTTCTACACATTGGATGTTATTTCTCAATCTGTCGACGCTTGCCTGAGTTATTTACCTATTTATTTATCTGTTTATAAGCAAGCGTGCTGTGGCAGTAACCAGCATTTTTATTTATATTCTAACATTGTTTATATATCCTACCTACACTCAAGTCATATGTGTACCGTAACACCTCCTATCTGTCTGAAACATAAGTGAAATGGTACCAGCAAGCCTTTACCATTACTCCACTTGACATGTGGACAAATCCCAACTCCCCATAAACAACCCCCCAGTGTGCTCTACCCTGCCCCTGACACACCTCAGCCTCACTTGCCTCCATACTACTCCCAAACTTCTCCAAGTCTGACATGCCTTAATGAGCTCCTAAAAGTAGGATTACCTATAAACTCATTGCACGCCACTCTAGCAACTGGCATATCCAGTCCAACAGAATCTATCACCTGTCAAATCCACTTCCTACAGTCCACCTACAGATGCCCACTCCTTGTGATCTGCAAACTCATTACTCACCACTCCAAGAGCCAGAATCTGCACCACAGCATCATCCGTCACCTTCCAAGTTCACTTCCCTCAGGCCACCAATTAATGGCCACTATGTGTTTACCCATCTGCAAAAGAAAAAGCTGTAAATCATGTGCACACACAAACCAAAACTTTATAATGGCCTTAGGCACTCTTGCTATACTCTACAAGCCACTCTGAAGCAACATGTATCCAGCACTGATAATTAAGCTACTTAAAAACACAGAGTGAAGCACCTCCATAACCTAACCATACCCCTCAAGTGATCCTTATGTTGAGGAATAATCCTCATTTGTAAAATATTACACACATATTGCCAGCAACATTTATTCATCTAGGTGAAAGCTTTCATGAGTCTAAGGAGTTCCATCTGTTACTTGGTTGTTGAAATATTCAGAGAATATGAAACTTGTATCTATATAAATTAATATCATAAATCAGTTAATATCTATTTACCTTTACTAAACAGAGATCAAATATTAATGCAGTTGGAGTTTACCACTGTGTAAGTTTAAGATGAAATCTTTTAAAAGCCTTGTACATAACATGGTTTTGGAAATATTAATGCAGATTATGAACAAGCAATACCCGACATCTAGAAGCGTTGGTAGTAGTCAACTGCAGATGCCTCTAGTGGCATCACTCAGATGTAATGAGTTAACCGCTATGCACCTCTTAAAGCTTCTTCTTAGCCACTAGTAAGTGTTCAATCTTCTGCCCTTTTGTTCCAGATTATGTGTCAGCATTTCTCATCATAGAAATGAAGGAAAAAAGAATCAGGTTAAAGAAAATTTTTAACCACTACATACCTCTGATAATACAGCAAGCTATGGCACCTGTAGCAACATCCGTGTTAAAGGAAAATGCTTTACCAACCTTACCCCCATGACATTACCGTTGCAGAGACAACATGGAAGAAGAAGAAAAAAAATGTTGTGCTTAGAAAGTGGTGGGAAAATTAAGAAACACTTCAGCCCTTTAATAGGTTCACCAATATTATCGCCTTCCATATGAGCCCTGTGTCCCCCTCCCCAAATTAAATATGGAAAAAGGGGTTTGTGTTTAAAAAGTAGTTGGAAAATGGAGAAGCACTTCATCCCTAATTAAATATGGGATTCTTACCTTTTGTCTGTATGGCAAATGCAATATCACTAACCCCCCCCCCCCTTACGTCCTGCTTTAAACTAGCTGTCTGGTCTGGAGACTCCAAAGCAAAGTCCAGGAACTAAAAGCAGCAGTAAAGTGCATGTGAGCCATACCTCTCCCCTCTTAGAGCAAGATATCTAGACAAAGCCATAAATAAGAGTGGGGCAAAGACCCAAAACTATTTTTTTCTAAATATTCTACAGCTCTTACATAGTTTCTAGTTAAATGGCATAGCCTGTCTCCTCCCCTTAAAGCACGTGGAGGAAGAGGTAGGCCATATGGCACTACATGAGGCCTCCCCAAATTAACATGTTACAGTACCCTGGTATTCAACACATACCTTGAAATGCTACAGTGAGCCCCTACCAAACAACCCCAACATTATAGCTGCTAAGTGATGAAATAACTGCAGCTCCACAACACTTCAGACACTGCTCGAATCCCCCTGCCCTAAACCACTGACATTAAATGAAAACATCTCCAGTTCCTCCACCCGGTTTCATCATGAAAATATACCTTAAACATTTACCACATAGCTAATTGCAATTTTAATGGCAAGCAATTTGATACTACAAACCCCCCCCCCCCCACTACTAACAAATGAAGCCTATCAATGATGTAGCTGTAGCTCAGCATGCATATCTCACAAATGACTATGGAAACTACCGTCCTGCCAACCATGGTGTCCCCTCCTCAGACCAGCACAAGGGACTAACAACCTAAAGCATTTACACCACCGTACCTCTTATCTTTTTACAAGAAATCCAGAGAAAGCTATCAGCAAAGTGGGGAAGGGGGACAAAGGCCCAAAGAAGGGCAATCTTCGATGTAGCTCTTACAAACTTAGAAAGTTGACAAAGTTACAGGTTTGGCATTAGCATGAATCTGAAATGCCTGACCCCCCCCCCCCCTGACTTCACTCCTCAAAAGTTGGCCCGCAGTTTTCCAGAACCATGATTTTATGAGCACAAACCAAAATAAGAGGCAAAACCCAGACACTCTGAAAATCTGCACAGCTGAGAGGAATGAGCCACCACCAACATACCTTATAAGCCATAACATATTCTCCTTTCAAATGTAAGCATTACACCCTTCATGGGAAAAAATTGAAGTCTGGATACCTTTTTCCCCAAATGTCCTTTCTCCTGATCCCATCACTCAGCAAACATGCTACACCACTGCACACAGTTTTCTTTACTGGCCAAGTACAATTTTAACAAATGTGCTGCTTTCGGACAGGAACAGACAACTACAAATTCCCATTAGCAGAAGGCCCATACTTCTCAAACTCTTAGGGCAGGCATTTTGGATAAGCCTGTCTCAATGAGGGTAATGAAGGCCCAAAATAGGGACACCTATCAAACATTGCTCTGAAAAGACAAGTCACTAGATCAGGATTTGTATTAGCATGCATCTCCTGAAGGACATTAAGTCTGAAACTCAAGGCATGTCATTATTTAGTGACTGTAATCCTTAGATTATACTAAGGAGAAAATAAAAAAAATAAACAAATTAAAAATTTTAGACAAAGTCAGAAGGAACGTAGGAGGGATAAAAGTGACAGTAACACAACTGAAGGTGCATAAGCATATAAAATTTCTATATGGTAGCACAACTACTGCAACCCTCACTGGCCAAATGAACTATAGACCACAAGTCTAACTTCTCAGTGCCTCCTCCAAAATAATAAAGTAAAAGTTTAACACACAAATAATGTATTTATTCAGCAACTGAATAAAGTGAAATGGCACATGATGACATCATACCAAAGGATCACGCAACCAAGCTCAACTCCTCTCTTAGAACAAGTGGAAAGGTTCTGATAAGTGCCTGCAAACAACTGAGAAAAAACAAACAAACAAAAAAAAAACAGGTTCCTGCTAAGTCAAAACATTGCTTGATGATCAATATCCCTCCTCTGCTTACTAGATTTCTTCACTAGGGAAATATATATCTTAAATTATCATCGTACAACAAAGATCTGCACTACTAAAAGCTACCTGTAGCAAAATACCCACAGGTCATCATGGGCGTGTCCACTCACAGTAGCAAGTTCACGCCAAAATATGATTCCTTACTCAGTAACACTTGCCTAAACCCCTTAAACCCTTCCCTACCCTTACCGCATTTCCTCCCTATCATTCCTCATTCCCATTTTAACCCTTTCATCCCTCCACCCTCTTAATTCCTACTACTATATTTATTTAATCCCCCACCTGAAGATGTCCCTAGACAAACTGGTTTGTTACCAAATCTCATTTCTTCTACTTCAGACTGAAAGAACTTAAATGAATCGGATTCTACTTACTGTTCTCTGAAATGACCTATTAGTTTTTTACACCCCCCTATTCAATTTATTTGTCTATTTCTGTGACCCAGTAGGCTTTCAATTCCACATCATCTTACCAAAAGATAAAGTCTAACTGTTTTTTTCAAATGATAAAATTATTCAAAGTATCATATGAATAGTGAAAAAATATATAAGTTTTTCATGGGGGCTTCCTCCTTGCAGTGGGTTATGCCACTACAGGTAGTTATACTGTTCAGTATGGATGTCACTACACATTAGGTGAACAGGAGAATTCCCTCATTGTGACATCTGTCAAACAGTGGCATTTTGTCTCACATAACATGGCTGCTCCCAGAGCATTCAAGTTAAAACATTTTGCTCAGAACATCGCCAAGTATTTGTTCTGTCACATAGTGAGTAAGTTTCATCGCATTGCATATATTGTAAATGAATCTGAATGTAAAGACTTGTAAATCGTTTACATAATCACTAAGCTAAAACTCCATGTTAATGCCTTCATAATTTTTATTTTATTCTTTGCTTTTCTGTCTTAATTTCATATTAATACTTTTGCCAACTGTCATATTATTCTCTATTTCTTTACTGTATGAAATTTGCTGATATGCAAATTTTATTTCTGGACATTTGCTTTACTCTTTCAGCTGTGTAAATTTACTGCATAATACAATGTATTTCACTTGTATTTAGTCTAAGCATGGGTTCTGTGAAAAGGGTCAGTAGGCCAGTCTACCTACCCAGCTAACGCACTGCAAATAAAATAAAATAACCACACTATTAACTTTCCATATATTCATATTTAGCAGACAGAGAGACAGCTATATCTCCTTTCACAATATTTTTAAGTACGCCATTAGCAGATTCCCTTAGAATTCTCTTAGAAGCAGTTTGAAGTGGTGTGAGGCTTGTAATTCATAACAGATGAACACTAAACATGACAATTTCATTTCTACGTAACATGATATCTTGCTACATAGTGTGGCTTGCCTTGTATGAGACTTAGTATGAATATTCTGTCAATGCCATTGAATATGTAACCATTGCTTATAACATCATCACAGTATTATCAAGACTCATTCCATTTTATGCCACTTTAGTATTTCCTCTATTCAAAACAATATATGGAATATTTCAAACAAAACATTATTAAAACCAGTTTCATTTTCTCTAAGTCATGTTCGGAGATTAAACAACAGTATCCAAACTACTGAGAAACTATTATTTCCAGAATGATATAATCTAGAATTTATAAGATCTCTACCCATCTGGTCTCTTTTCTCACCCCACTCAGCATTTAAACAACATGCATGTATTCACAGTATTTTAAATAAAATCGGATAAATTCTCACTTTTCTTTGACCCATAGCACTAGCAAGGCAAAATAAATATGGATGGGCTGCGCTGGATAGATAGATAGATAGATAGATAGATAGATAGATAGATAGATAGATAGATAGATAGATAGATAGATAGGTAGATAGATAGATAGATAGATAGATAGATAGATAGATAGATAGATAGATAGATAGATAGATAGATAGAATGATATATAAATATAGAAATAGATCTGTAAACAGAAACAACTTTTCAATCTGCTGATGTGAGCTGAGAAGTGCATTCAGGATGAAAGTTTGGTCAGTTAATATGTATATATGTATATATACACACACACACACACACACACACACACACACACACACACACACACACACACACACACACACATCTGGGCTACCAACAACTCATATAAATGGTACATCTATGTAATGTCTCATCCACAGGATGCACACTCAGGATTGGTGCACCCTCACATAAATGGTAGATCCATGTAATGTCTCACCTAAAGGATGGCACACTCAGGATTGGTGCACCCCCCTGTATGCTGCGCTACAGTGTTAGCACTTGAAAATGAAACAGTAAATCAATGGAAACGCTGAAGAGCTGAAATACACAATTTAATGTGTGGCCCTGGTATTATATCTTCCTTACTGTGCAGCTGAAACTGACTGAATTGCATTATTTAATGTACTGTTAGTATAAAGGCTTTTTGGCAAGCAGTTTCATGATATATTCTAAATGACATGCTTCATGGAGTCCAACTTAGCCCTGTTTTTATTCCGCTTAATAATGTGTCTCCTTGAACCATCATGTTCAGGTATAATATGCCCTTTACACTGGAGACGAGGGGTGTTATTATCTCTCATTGTTAATGAAAGGTGATTTGTGAATCAAAATAAGTGAGGAAGTCATGCGTTATACTACTTTCTGTCTGAAAATTTTGACTTTTGCTACACTTTCAACTACACCATCTAGAACAAGTCAACTCATGGCAAAGTATTTTCAGTAATTTCTTTTTTTTAGTTCCTACATTGTTGTTGTTATTTCAGTAACTTGTCGCTCCCTATGAATATTTTTTTTGGACTTAATTGTGTTTTTTGGTGGGGGGGGGGGGTAGACATTTGCTGGATTACTACACAGACACTCAGTACTTCATTTTCCTTCTTATCTCACTATCATGTTGCATCATTGTATTTCTTCAAGATTTTTATGTCTCTTCCTGTCTTGATCCTCCTTTTAGCTATATTACATTGTATTTATCAGAATATACTTACTGAAGAAGTCATTTATTTTTCTACAGTATACAATTAGCCAAAGAAGGGCAGATGACAGATAGTATTTAATTTTAAGAGTCCTGTTTTTGCACAGTGTTACAATATGCTTAACCTGAAATACAATTTCTGAAATGCAATATCTCATTATCAACCGTCTTTGGATTAAAGGCACAGAAACTGTACTTAAACAATGAATGGTAAAACAGAACTGCAATTATTTCACATTATTTTCCTATAATATTTATTAAGGATATATAAGAAAGTATGCTGCCAGAATATAGAACATGAGATGGAGTATTTTGCTTTCTGTTTGGTTTCACTAGTTATTTTTATGGTGAAAGTAGCTACTATAACTCATTATTAGACAAACTTTTTTAATAACATGTTTTATTTTTTTCTTGAATGCTGGAAACATTATTTGTACTTTAAGATCCTATTCAGTCCCACTTTTAAATATTTTGCTAGTTATAAACTGGGACAGCCTAAATATAATATTCAGCCTTCAAAGGGTTACTTCAGTTCTGCTCTTCAGGATATATTTTCTTAGATTATGCATTCAGAATAGTAGTCATATATTTGACTGGTACAGTACAGCTTCTAGGCAACATCATATTTTAACTGCATTTTATATCAAATATTGTTACGCAGCAGATCATTTCTGCTGCATATTTAACAATATTTTTCTGCTGATGGGTACATTCTCATTCACTATTAGCACTGGACTTTTAGGTCCACATTGTATACACTCCAGCAGATGGTACATTTCTTATCTGCTGGAGTTTTATGTTTATGCTCTGTTTATTCAAGACATCACCAATTTAGATAACTTTCATATTTAATAGAAATGTAGGCTGAATATTTAAGTTAGGTCATTCATTTATGTTCTGCATTGTAGATTTTGTGGGGTTCTATATTTACACATCTCTCTAGATTGTGGATAAGGTTCAGATAAAAGAAACACTTAGAAAAAACTTTATACAGGTGCATTATACAGGTATATTATACAGGTACTACGTCATCCTGAAGAGAACCACGGATCAGACGTGTGAATGTGAGGCAAACATATTAGTAGTAGCACAAAAAATATTCAGATGTGGGTCAAGGTTAAGGTCAATGCCATGGAGGGTTAAAGCCTTTACTAGTGCCCAGGCCACCTGTGGTTTATTAGTAACTTGGGCATGTGAGGCACAGGCAAGGGTGGGAGCAATCATTTGTCTAGGCATTCCTTGTGGGGAGGTGTGGTCCATAGAGAAGAGTAGCCCTCTGATGCAACAGGTGAACATATGGGATGGAGGATACCAAGGGGTAGGTCATAAATGAAAAAATATCTAGGTAGAAGCAGTCAATGGCACACACTCCCAGGATACCATTAGGCTCTATGCTGGTCACATATAAGGAAGATAGTCTGGGGTTTGCAGGAGAGGCTGGTAGATCCAACATTAGACAAAGGCACTGGGGTAGTCAGTACAAATGGAGCAGAAGGGCAACAAAAAACACTGGATAGAGGAAAAAAAGCAAATAAATTGGAAGGACCTGTAGATAGATAGATAGATAGATAGATAGATAGATAGATAGATAGGGAGATAGATAAATCAATATGATTTGTTTCACATAGCAGGGACAAGGTGCTGCACAGATGAAATCAACTGAGACAGCAATCCGGCAGGGGTGTTTCTTTTATCTCATTAAAAGTGAGAAGAAGTCTCGGACTTGAATTTGACTCATTTAAGAAGTAATCAGTTTTCTATTGTGCTTTGCAGTGTGCTTAGGCCACTTAGAAAGTAAAGCCAACATAGTCAAGCAGACTCTGGTAAATGTAGCCTTTTAGTAACCAGGAGACAATAATATAGGAATTCAGCACACAGTGGGCCTAGGAAACTTGGTGCTTTCTTGGTGCTTTCCTGTATGCAATATTCAGACATTGAGCGGCTTACAAAAAATTATACTCTGTACCTTAGGAGTGCAGAATACATCATAAGTCCTTTAAAATGCATGCTATGTATGCTAGGCAAATGAGGAATCTGGACTGTACATGTAATCATGGCCATCAGAGAATTTCCAGGAGGTGACAGAGATGTATACATAATGTGGAATCATTTTACACGGTTAACTGCCAGGTTATATGTAACTTGCCCAGCATCATTGTAAACATGTTAGTAAAATGCCAATGAATACACATAGACAGATGTGCAATATGTGTAGATGGATTTCTCAAAAGTCAGTGACTGTGGTTTCAGCCCATAGATTCTTACTAGATCTGCAGTCTTGGAGACCATGGAAGAACCTATCCCAAATTGCCATTTGCTCCCAAGCAATACCTGAATAAATGATTTGCTCAAGGACAAACAGCAGGCAAATAAGAACTGAGGGAATCAAACCCTGTAACATAGCCTTAATTCTATGTCCCATTTGTCTGACTTACTGGTTTGGTACTGCACTGCAGAAGGCTATGCCCCTTTAGCTTTTTATTATAAAAAGAAGCACAAGGGTCACTTCAGCAGATGTACTCAGAGACATTTGTTTTGCATTAAGAATTAAGCTGCTTGGGTCACTCTGCAGAAGGTTAGTTCTCCATCACATTCACTCAGTTCCTCCTTGATTTGCCTATCTCATACATTAATTAATATTCAGTTATCCTTGTATCCTTGTTCTGTTTATGTATATATGCTGGATGAAAGTACTCAAAGTAGATAGCCTGACCCAAAAGAAAGTGGGAAGGACCTTCGTATAATAAGGATCAGGTAGTCAGATGAACAAGAGGGTGATGGTGATTATCAAAAATAACGAATTATGTGCTCAGGTTGGGTGACTTGTCTGACTAAGGGACTTGTTGGAATTAGAGAATACACAAATAGTTGAGTCACAGTGGAGCTAAGACAGGATCTTGCAGGTATGTGAAAACGTGTGGAATAATGTGTGTGGGTACTAAATGGGTTTTGGGGAGGGAAAATCTTAGGACTCATCAGTTCTTTGAAAAACATCCAGATTTAATTAATTTTTATTTCTGCTTTGCTGTCTGGGCTTTTCCCACTAAGGCTGTGACCTGTCTTCAGGAGAGATCAAAGGTGGTATTCATACTGACAAAAGGAACTTTGGCCAGGGCAGCAACGCAACGTCTGCAGTCTTTTCAATAGATGCCATGGGATATTTTTTGTCCACCTGATGCGCTAACAATTCGCACAGATAGGGCTTCAACCTAATGTGTTATCCAAAGTGCAGTGCAACAGCAGATGAAGATAATAGGTGAGAGACAATGGAAGCTTAAGAAGCCAGTAGTGAGAAAAGTAGGAGAGGGTGATAGGAGTAAGGCTTGAAAGGGAAAGGGAACTATATTCCTCATCTTACTCTCTCATACACAGTTATTACTCATTTTGCATTTGAAATGTTTCTATTCATTTTTCTGTTCACTATGTAATACAAATGACCACTTGGTTATATAATCATACGCTGCTGTTCGAACATTTCTGTAAACATATTCTTTTCGTTCTTTTCTTATTTCCCTACTGCAACTAACTTCACAATCCCTGCACTTTGGCAGTAAGGACATATCCCCTCTGGCAGTGACACTTTTGACAATTTGCCCACTCACTTTCCCGGCCAGAATCACATTACATGCACTGTAGCCTCATCAAGAAACTAACAGTAACAATTATTCTTTTTTTTTTTCACAATGCTTACATTGCTGGCATGTTGTATAATAATATTATTATTCAGATATTTGTTAGTGGTGCCATATATTCTGTCATCATGTAATTAGATTGTAAATCAGTATATTGACTGATAAATTAACTGATACTAAATACGTAAATAACTACTTAGGTAGTGAGTGTAGAGCTAAGCTTGTATATGCTACCGTTGTATATGTATCCTTCATAGCAACATGTTGTCATGTTTGTTTGTGCTTGCTGTCAGTGCTTCAAATGCTCCAGGTATCGTGCTTGAGTAGTGAGATTCAACATGAAAGACTAACAGTAATGTAGTCATTTATACAAGGATTTCTTTAGCATGCATTGCAACCAGAAGACAGATACCAGGTGTGTTGCTGTGTGTGTGTGTGTGTGTGTGTGTGTGTGTGTGTGTGTGTGTGTGTGTGCGTGTGTGTGCGTGTGTGTGTGTGTGTGTGTGTGTGTGTGTGTGTGTGTGTGTGTGCGTGTGTGTGTGTGTGTGTGTGTGTGTAGGAGACTGAATGTGTATGAGAGCATTATGTGGAACCCTGCCAGAAGCAGTCCTTCTGAGGAAAAAGCATGTCATTTTCAGCCAGATCTTCAAAACAATAGCTTTAGCACTGACTGTGCCCAAGATAATTTTAGTTATAATGGCAGCCTATGTTCTTGTGAAGTCAGCAACGTAGGAGTAAATAAAACAATTCTTTTCTAAGGAGTACCATCTGAGAGAATGTGTGACCTCAACAGGGCAACAGCGTTTCAGCTGAGAATTATGGGTATATGAAAACATGCATTCAGAATGGCTCATGGTAACAGACATTGTACCATCTACCAAACAGAGTGATGGTAAGAGCAATAAGGAGCCTAGTAATCCTAGATAACCATTAGAGTTGTATACAACGATGTACTCTAGGTTATCAGCTTATTGGGACAGGGGACACAATAAAGTGAAGTTGAAACTAAATGCTGAAGGAAAACCATGACACCATAGCTTGTTTCTCTCGCTCACTCAACCCACATCCTATGATACTGAGGGTTGTTGGTGGAATGAATTGACATACAAAGGATAAAAGATTCATAGTTTCAGGAAGGAAAAAGTGGATAGTTTAAAAAAGAAGGAATATGTTGTTTTTTGTGATATGATATCTTGTAGCATCAGGCAGTACACCTGCTGTTCTCATACTCTTTTCCTGCTTTTATTGTAAGTATCACATATAACATTAGATACAAAATGTAGTTAGCTACATACCAAATCAGCCTCATCCAAGGCTGTTGTTGTGTATGCCTTTCTTTACCAACACTGTCATCTCTGTGGGTATAGCACCACTTCCATGAAAACTGACATCTACATCACCTGTTTCTGTAAGTTTTGGGTTATTATGGACAGTTTGCTGGATAGCACAGCTGTGTGTTAAGAAATTACTTTTCTATTCCTAGTCAAAATGTTGTAGGCCATACAGTCTCATCTCTATTTTTGGTTGCATGTTGTGGCTCCACACGGCAACCCTTATGAAATATGTGAAGATGCCACCCCTTACAACTAACAAAGCATCATCTGATTTATACATATCTGTTGCCAGATGTCATTTTGTTCTGTGCCTGTGTTCTTTTATCTGCCATTACTCAGATATTTGTAGTGCATGCCATGTCTATGAACACAGACATACAACATGATATGTGCTGGCGTGACATTGACAGAGAAACGCTGCTCATTAATATCATCTTGCACCTTAAATGTCTTCCTTAGCATTGTTTCCATTTGACATGTGCTAGGTGTCAGCAATGGTTTGACTATTTTCACTAATGACTTAAGCAGTAAAAACAAATATGTAGACTATTACCCAAAAAATATTCTCATTTGT